>NC_087201.1:131877506-131945006 GCF_015104395.2 Macrobrachium nipponense
AAACTATAGAAAATAGACAAATTGGCTTATATAGAGTGAACCACCTCATAAACAGAAGGCTGGGCTTGTTGAATATGAATAGGTTTCAACTATTGAATTTGATTTGTCAAGGAACTTGGTAGATGCTGGAATAGACTGTAAGGTAAAACTCTATTATTTTTGCCAAATTCGTAGTTCAAATATTTGGAAATGGCATAAGAAAATCTTTTGATATTAGAACAGATTCAAGGCGAAAAATTGCCAAGCCAGTGAGAATTAACACGAAATTCAATACACAATTGGAATATAACGGAAAGGAAGTAAGTGCTCATTTTGAAACACTAGTTTAGGTGCTTAATGGTAACTATATACTGTTACTAATAATAATATTATTGTCTTTGGCATGATATATACCATCATGATAATAATAAAATAATGATAATAATAATATTACTATAAGTAAGATGAGTTTAAATGATAATGTTCGAAATAGGGAAAAAGTAACTTGAGTTGGAAATGCTCCCCCCACCCATCACTAAACTTAAAATTCTTGTACTGTATTGGTTAAAAGTATGGTAAGGGAAAATACCTGGGTAAAATAGGTGCGTCATGAATTCACGATGGCCAGGCATTAGCATTATGCTAGTATTGGTAAAAGTGGAGAGAAAGGGAGAGAAAGAGAGAGAGAGTAAATGATTTCACAAATTCGTAGCGATACGTGACCCCATTTGTTTGATACTCTCTCTCTCTCTCTCTCTCTCTCTCTCTCTCTCGCTTATTCAAATTTAGTAGTTTTGCTACCTGGACTTGACTCGTAAAAGCACTTTTAATTTAGAGTACATATTTTCCTCGAATATTTTAATTATTATATGGAATCTCCTTTCCCTTTTCTCCAAATAATGTATTTTACATAGGAAAAATACATTGTCACGATTTCTAAAGACCAGATGATTTAGAATTCTTGGAGATGTGGGTACCAGATTTTCCAAATGGCTCTGTATTCACTTGTTCACGTTATGTTCCAGATTTTATTGTTCATTTGTATGTTCCAGATTTTATTGTTCATTTGGTACCTGAACAAAGTCCAGGATTTGACTCCAAACTGCACCTAAACGCACACACCCACACACACACACAGACGCAGTAGGAGAGAGAGGGAGAATTTGAATCTTGAGCGCCTAAAGCAAATTCAGATATTCAGATATATACAGTAAATTAGATTTCAAATTCATAACACACTGAAGATCTTTGGGAATGTAATGCATTAATCATAAATCAGTGCACCCAAGCAAATTCTCTCTCTCTCTCTCTCTCTCTCTCTCTCTCTCTCTCTCTCTCTCTCTCTCTCTCTCCTTTTTATGTAATTAATTTGGATAATAGCACTCACTATCCTTGCTCCTGTTAGTATCGTCAGGATTATTTCGTAACTAAAAGCAATCACCTGATAGACAGGTAATGAACTCTATCATATCCTCTTGTGATCAAAAACTAATTAGCTGACGCAATAGGTATCTTTGCGTTTCATTTGTAATCGAGATCTCTACTCCATAGCTCTCATTTCGGTTTTTCCTGTGTAATCGTGAAGAGGTTATTTCAGCCTTGTAATATAAATTGCTAGAAATATACATATGGAATGTATAGTATGTAAGGTGAGCATCATAGCAAAAATTCAGAAAGCCTACATAGTGGGCAGATAAGAGTTATAGATTCCTGCATCTCCTTTACATAACTTTATTTTTGGAATTTGATTACCATGTGCTCTCTCTCTCTCTCTCTCTCTCTCTCTCTCTCTCTCTCTCTCTCTCTCTCTCTGTATATATATATATATATATATATATATATATATATATATATATATATATATATATATATATATATATATATATATATATATATATATATATATATATATACACACGCACACAAACACACATACACACATGAAAACATAAAACATTAAGCTACAAATGTTCTTGTCTTCCGTGGTTCGATCCTACGAGACGACGCACACACGCACGACAAAAAAAATCCCCTTCCGGTTGACATATATGAAAATTATTTATTTCTGAGGTAGAGCGAATTGGATATTAAAAGACATTTGTAGCTTAATGCTGCTGATATATGAATCACGGTGATGTGAGATGTGCGAAAATTCATATATATATATATATATATATATATATATATATATATATATATTTATATATATATATATATGTGTGTGTGTGTATATATATATATATTATATATATATATATATATATATATATATAGTATGTATATGTATGTAGTATGGTATGTAGATGTATGTATGCATAACTGAATCACGAAAGTTTGGAACATGATAAATCCATAAATAAAGGTATAAGCCACGAAGGAAAGGTCTGCTAAGTAAAGGACGTTGAGTCGAAAGATCTTGTAGCTACTTCAATGTTTCACTTTCCCCTGTGGCTTTATAACCTTATATATATATATATATCTATATATATATATATATATATATCTATATATATGTATGTATATATATATATATATATATATATATATATATATAATATATACATATATAGTTGATATTGTTACTTTTCTCTGTAATCCACTCTTAACTGTAACCATTTTTAATTCCTTAAAGTCGCCCACCCTCACCATGGTGTCCTGTTTTTTGAACCAGTGTTTGATAAAATCCAGTTTAGGGGAGGAAATTTATCATTGTGATAAAAAAGAAAAAGGAAAATGTAAAAATATAACTCTCAAGTGCGTTTTGTGTATTTCCGACTTTAGTGAGAATCGACGACATCTTTTCCTTTATTCCCTTTATTGAATGTACGAAGACCTGCTTTTGCAGTGAGAAGTAATCTTAAATGACATTTCTCGGGAATTGTTGCAGATAACGCGAAACTTATTATCCCAGCAGTTACGGAGATCCCTTTTCCTTTTATTGAGGTCGTTTATATTGTGTCTTGAAAGAGCACAACTGGCAATAGCCATTTTATTCTGTAGGAAAAAGGGTTGAATTCGCTCTTTGGGCTTTCGAGGGAAAAATACCAGACGCTGACTTTCTAGTCTCCTGATACCCATACCTACTGAAATATATCTGCTATGGTCAGCCAGTCTCCTTGTAAATGGCGTTGGTAATTTTTAGGTGTTTTTTTTTTTTTTTTCAACAACTTCCTTGCAAGTACCTAACTCTTATACATACATACATACATACATACACACGCACGCGCACACACACACACACATACATATATATATAATATATATATATATATATATATATATTATATATATATAGACATCCATATATGAATAATTACTTAATAAAAAAAAAGTTCATAAACTTTGAAACATTTAAATTAGAATATTAAAAGTGTGGACTTTCACTAATTTTGTCTATTTTGAAACTAACTTCGCGCTGACTGCTTTGTGTCTTTAGGTTCCGACCCGTAGCTCTGTGAGTAATTGTGTTTGTCGTAAGTTTGTAATAATTTCTTTTGATTGGAATAAACCCCAAACAGAAAACTTGTAAGAAAGAGGAAAAGTTCTGTACATACACCATCCTGTCTTGTGGCTAGGCCGCTCCGTTTATGAATTTTAGTATAGGTTTGAAGTTTGATGTTGAGATCCCTACTTTTGTATATGGTCATTGACACACCAAAGAGTGTTTCTCAGTGAATCAGCCCAACTCTCTCTCTCTCTCTCTCTCTCTCTCTCGTTTTGTGATAATAATCAAACTTCTCAAAATTCTTTCTTTTTCACATTTTTTGCTACACCTAATTTCCTCTGTCTCATTACGACTGGAGTAACACATAATCCCTCATATCTCTCTCTCTCTCTCTCTCTCTCTCTCTCTCCTCATTTATTTGCACGCACACATGCCCATCTGCGTCGATGAATAACCGCTGCATGTTCCCATGGACAAATCTTTACCGGGGAAATCAAGTAATCTTTACCATGTTAATTGCATATAGGATATGTGATAGTGCATGTTACAGTGTATGTTGCCCAACTAGTAGATATATCTTATTTTTTAACGGCGTTAAAGTGAAGGAACGCAAGAGAAGTGCGGGAAATTAACTTTTACAGAAAGCGAATTTCACATTCACAGAGAATGAAATTTCCTTCTTTTGAAGAAAGCACCTTTTTTTTTAAAGACCTTCCTGATATGAATATGAATAAAGCACTTTTTTTAAAGACCTTCTTTAAATAGTATTTCTTATCTTAAACACGTTTAGTGAAACGTCTTTTGACATACACACACATATATATGTTTTTCTGTATATATTATTATAATAATTATATAATATAATATATTTATATATATATTTATTATATATATGATATATGTATGTTATGTATGTATATGTATTGTATGTATGTACATATATGAACAAAGTTACAGCCACGAAGGTTTTTTTGCCACGAAGGAAAAAATGAAAAAGCGAGATAGCCGAGTACTTTTGGTCCTATTCGGACCCTTTACTGAGGCCAACTGATTTTACAAAGAACAACAAGTCAAAAGAAGGCTTAATATACAAACTGACACTACCAGATTAGCCATAAGGGCGATTTTCACTCTACAGAAAGGAGGAGTCGCCACCGGGGCTAGCCACACCTTGAAGGATACCCGCAGTAAACAAGTGGTTCTTCCAGAAAACAGTACATTTGAAAAAAACACGGGAGCATATACAAATTAATATCATGAATTTTTACACAAAATTTTCTTTTCCCAACAAAAAATTATTAATGAAAAGACGAAAGAAAATATAAATATATACATATATCGAGCAAGAGAAAGAGGGAGAGAGAATATCGAACCAGAGAGAGAGAGAGAGAGAGAGAGAGCAGAGAGAGACGAGAGAGAGAGAGAGAGAGAGCGACTGATAAATTTTGCTTCGTGGCTGTAACTTTGTTCATATATGTACACATACATACATATTATATATATATATATATATATATATATATATATATATATATATATATAAAAGGTTTTTTTGCCACGAAGGAAAAAATGAAAAAGAGAGATAGCCGCCGAGTACTTTCGGTCCTATTCGGACCCTTTACTGAGGCAAACTGATTTTACAAAGAACAACAAGTCAAAGAAGGGCTTAATATATATATATATATATATATATATATATATATATATGTTAATTCTTTTTACGTTGGTGCTTTTATATGCCTCCTTGCATTTGAATGCTAAACATCCCTAAAGACAAAGCACTGGTCTTGGTAAACGGAGGAATCGTCGTGTGATGACAAAGCAAATGTCATCAGCCATGCTTGTCGTTCTTCCATTTCTTTGGTGGGGCTGTGTTGTGGGTTGTGTAAAATAATTAATAGGAAATCTCGGTCCTGCATATGGTTCTATGTATAACATTTCCAAGACAGAGATCGGAAACCGGTTGCTTGATCTTGCTTGGTGTTGCGTGTGTTCGGTTGAGCGACCCCTAGACCTATGTGGGAAGGAAATATTGTTATGGGGCTTTTGTCGTTCTAAGATTTTATTAATAGCGTGATTGTTGGTCAGTTATTGCCTCCAGATGCTAAGTGAAGTTACTGTAGGCCATAAAAGACACCTTTGATTGATCATTATTTTAGTAAGCGGTGGAGGATGAAGTTGAACCCGAGCGAAGCTAAGATTTGATTTATAGATAAGTGGTAATGTACTGTGCGTCCACTCCATAATTCGCTTTACATAAGTAACTCTGTCATTCATGATTTTGTATATTTGACCAAGCAAAGTGGTTACCTTTGTTGACAAACTTTCTTTTTCACAATGCATAAAATATTTCGAAAGCTGCTCGAAAACTAAATATTGTCTGTAGGTTATTAGTAACGCGGCATTCTTCCTATATTGTACAATTTCTTTCGTGCTCTTGAACGCTGTTCAAATTCACCTGAAAGTGTTCATTCATTTTACAATTTTGTCTGTTTCTTAAACTTAGACTACCTTATCCGGCTATTGATTTCAACACTAACTTGTCTTTGAAAGTAGACCACAATTATGTCCATGAGGAAATGTGCATTTTTCAAGATACAGAAATGATGAAAAATGAGAGCTTTCGATCGTTTGCACGAGAGCACTCTTCTGCCAAATGGATAAAAATATATCCAGGTGGCTAAAAAGGAACGTCGTACAGACGGTCGAAAGCTCTCACTTTCAATCATTTTCGTATCTTGAAAAATACAGCTATTCCCTGATATACACAATTACAGATTTTTACTTATCCATCTCCAGTTACAATATAGAGATGCATAATCTTGTATTACGTCCTGGAACAGCCATTTAAGCAAGTGGTTTTCCTTCCAGAATATTGTGTTACTGTTGGGGCTTCTTTAAGAATAAAAGGCCTCCTGAAGTGGTCCCGTTTTTCCCTAAAGAAGTAATCGTGATTTGTATATCTTTGAATGCCTATTTTGACCATTATATAATAAACACCATATTCTTTGGAGGCTTGAATTTCATGGCCCCTGTGGGCTTGTTCCAAATGAATAGGGTTCTTCTTTTGAATAATGTGATAATAATAATCAGTGTTACAAACATTTCATAAGTTTTATTCCTTTTGGAAATATCATCAAGTTCCTGCTATGCTAGTTCTTCGTTGGACGAGTGGTTTTCGCGCTCGCCTACCAATCCGGCGGTCCGAAGTAAGATTCTTGGCTCTGCCAACGCGGAATCAGAGGAATTTATTTCTAGTGATAGAAGTTAATTTCACCATGCAATGTGGTTCCGATTCCGCAATAAACTGTAGGTCGCGTTGCTAGGTAACCAATTGGTTCCTAGCCACGTAAAAATATCTAATCCTTTGGGCCAGCCCTAGGAGAGCTGTTAATCAGCTCAGTGGTCTGGTAAAACTAAGATATACTTAACTTTTTCCTGCTATGCTGTCGTTTCCAGGTGCAGTACGCGCCACTCGTTGTACAGAACACCAGTTTCAGTATTATTATGAATAAGTGACAGTCTCAGTTTTCAGTATCAGATTTTTTTTAACGCCCTTTACTGGAAGAAAATGCTGCGAAAGTATTATTAATGTCGGCGTCCATCAAATGTTAGAAAGGTTGTCGCAACACAGTAAAACGCTTTGAATCATTACCTCACCTTCCCTGAATGATATTGCTTTTCGTATAGGTAAATATTAATTCGATTTCTTGGTTTGCTCTGGCTTATTAATGTTTGTTTAACTCTACTTTCTCTCTTTTTGAACTTGGGTACACTGTTGTGTGGAACCTTGATTTGCGAGTTAATGGCTTTATAGATTTTTTCCTCATGAATGGTTTACATATCGTATTACTAAATCATATACACACACATTCAAAAAAAAGGACACTAGGTGTAGGTGCAGAGTGATAAGATAAAAGAAAATGAGACATGCAAGCAGTGTGGAACTGGTGATATTGGCATATGATTTGGTACTGACTGGAAAGAAGAAAGAGAAACTTCAGAAACCAAAGTAAAAATCTGTAATTATTTGTAAGAGGAGAAATGTGAAATTAAGTGTGAGCAAGATTTATGGTTGTGACAGTTATTTTTGAAGATGAAGCCGTGAGTTGATTCACAAAAATATTTAGAAGGTTATGTGTTGTATTATGGTGGAATGAAAGGAGAGGGAGGCCTTCAAAAAGGCAAAGCAAGAAAGATAACAGAGGGTGAATAAAATATGAAAAAGAAGTCAAGGTTGAAATGTATAAAGAGATTTTTTTTAGCAGTCTTGTTAATATTAATCTGTCAGTAAAGCAAAACTCGGATTAACGTCATAGTAGAGATTATACCAATTATGAAATATCGTCCAGAAAGAAGGACTTATTTAACGCCATTTTAATTAACAAGTATTCTAATTACGAAGAATATTTAGCAAGTTCGAGCATGAAATCTCCACATGGACACCGCAATTTTAAAAACTATTATATCACACTACGTTGTCATCAAATTGTTGAAAAAATGGTGGAGAATTGACTAAACTGTGAATCGACGCAATGAATATAACTTATGATGCTAATATTAGGAGGATTAAAAATAGTTTTGGATTTTAGGCTATAGTTCGAACACTAGAGAACGACTGGGATATATATATATATATATATATATATATATATATATATATATATATATATATATATATATATATATATATATATTGATATCCCAGTCATTTTCTAGTATTCGTACTACAGCCCGAAATCCAAAACTACTTTTAATAATCATAATCTTAGCACCATAAGCTATATTTATTGCGTCTATCCATTGTTCAGTCTAGTCTCTACCACTTTTCCAACCGTTTGATTTTGTTTATTAAAATGGCGTTAAATAATTCATTCTGTCTGGACGATATTTCATATCTGATATAATCTGTGATATGAGTCGAAAAAGCAAAACCTCATGACGTGACACATGCAACAATATATATATATATATATATATATATATATATATATATATATATATAATATATATGTGTGTGTGTGTGTGTATGTATATATATATGTATGAATGTATATATATATATATAGTATATATATATATATATAATATATATGTGTGTGTGTGTGTGTGTGTATTGTTACATAAGTCACGTCATGAGGCTTGCTTTTTCGACTCATTTTTCCATTTCTGGAATAAAAGTACGAATAGAAAAAAGGGAGAAGCAAAATTGGTGTTTTCCAGTTCAAAACTCAGGTGTTTGGCTCAGGGCTGTTTTTACCTTCAGGCAACACGGCACTATAGTGCCAGGGAAAATTAGCTCGAATTCGTCTCGCTGTCAGATATTTCATAAACCCTCCCAAAATTTCGCCTGCGATAGGAATGACAGCATAATGTCACCATAAATCAGTTTAGTGTCACAATAAATCGGTTTAGATTCATCTCGCTTGACATCTTTAAAAAATTCTTTCCCACGTCATAGTGAATACAGCAGCACGACATTAGGACACTCCTTCAGAATTCCCTCAGGATTCTCAACCAAGCATTAGCACCTATCAGCATCTTTGAGAACCCTGCATCACTCTTAACAACGTCCCTCAGACAAGACCAGATAGCTGACTCTCTTAAGACTATTCTTAGAGTTCATGTCCAATTCCATGACATCTAGCTGTCATTAGTGCCTCGCCAACTGGCTAGCCGTAGTTAACACCTTAGGGTCACGATAGCCTTGTTAACACCTCCACCCCACGGCCAACCCCTTTCGACCTACCAGTGAGTCATTCAAGATCTGACATGACCCTTGCCTTTCGCACCTAGTAACTCCACCCATTCCACCCTTTCTCTCCCTTGTGATGCCCTCCTTTCGTTTGTAGACTATGACGACACGAGATTCTGTCGAAACTATTCTCTTCCAGCACCACCTGAGTATTAAGAAGGTCTCCTTGGAAGATAGGACATCCAAGTTGGTGGCTGGCCACAGACGGGGATATAAACGCTCAAGATCACCCTCAGAAATTGGTATGCAGTAAGCAGTAAACAGTAAGGTGAGAGGCCCTGTCACGATACCCGGCGTTTGTACGTATCTCTGGACCCAGCTGTTCATAACTTGCTGAGAGAGACTCACCAGGCCCAGTGCCTTGGCTTAAGCAAGAAGCCTACCAGCCTTTTCATTTTTGACTCATACTCCAGACGAGATTTCCACTACGGCTCACAACATACCATTCATTACGACCCTTGTGCGACTAGCCATTCCAGTTGTGACCTGCCTACCTCCTTTATTTGTAGCGTGAAGATACATGTTCCTTGATGACCACTTCTACTACAAGAGTCAAGTCCACTGACTGAGACAGATAAAGTGCCAAGAACTGTATTTTTGACTAGTTTTCAGTGTCTGTTATCTATTCCCTATTCCTAAAACCTTTCCACTTCCATTCCCAGATCCTCAATCCATATCTTTAATTTTGTCTCCCAATTCCATTCTAGTGAACAGTGACCATTTATTGTAGTGACATAAACATTCATGTTACCAAATGAAATGATAGTCATATTCTTGAGTAGTGATTTTGTTGCATTTGATGGAAAACATTTCGGGTAAATATCTGCCTGAAACGTGCAAATTTTGTCAAGTTTTGCTTTTCCTCTTATGCCACCAGTAAAGTAAATTCATGCAATATCTTCGCTTCGGCCATTACAACTTTGACGGTCTTGCAGATTTACCAGCAGTGCTGTTGTACCGACATGTGTACAAGCAGTGCTGTTATTAGAAATAGTTGCTCATTGACACTGAATAGAGTGGTACATTTTTCTATGCTATTCTGTGTAGGACCCATTGAAGGAAATACTAATGATTTGAACGTGTTGATTTTAGAGGCTAAGCCTAGTCATTTTAGTTCCACCAATTCGTAACTGGTGTAGCACTAGTTAGTGTGTGTAACCCTCAACGTAGGGGAAGTGCCACGGAATTCTATACAAACCCCTGTAAAATCTATGCAGTCTTTATGAAATCAAAGTTTGCTTCAGTGGACGCATATTGTTTCTTTGAACCAAATATGGTAGCTTAGCTTACTTTTCACTGCAAAACCTTTCTATTTTGTTTGCTGCCCCCGTTAGTTGTCCTATTGCAAAGACGCTTAGATTGAGCCAAGTCATCGAGTTAGTTGAATCGATAGCAAATCTTAATCTTGGACCTAACAATACCGCGGCCGGCACGCGACTACATATATAAATAAATAAATAAATATATATATATATATATATATATATATATATGTAATATATATATATATATATATATATATATGAATAACTTGATCACGAAGTATATAAAACGTGATGCTATGTATAAATAAAGGTTTTTTGCACGAAGGAAAAATGAAAAAGCGAGATAGCCGAGTATTTTCGTCCTATTCGGGTCCGAATAGGACCGAAAAATACTCGGCTATCTCGCTTTTTCACTTTTCCTTCGTGGCAAAAAACCTTTATATATTTATATATATATATATTATATATATATATATATATATATATATATATATATATATATCAAGTATAAAAGCCCATTAAAACACTGTTTTAAAGCTAAGGATTATATGTCGGTGGTCTGACTACCACGCTTATCAAGCAATGAATGACAGACGATGGACAGGATTAAAACAATTAATAGAACCTACGGCATCTCAGCGACGACCCAAGGCATCACCTAAGGGTATTTCTCCCACTATATATTTCGCCAATGTAACTTCTTCTGTTATTCACTGCTTGATAAGGGTGGTAGTCTGACTACCGAAATATAGTCCTTAGCTTTAAAACAGAGTGTTTTGATGGGTCTTTTAAACTTGAAGCGTATCCTGTTTTAAAAGAGGAATTCATTTGCATATCTACGTGTGGTATATATATATATATATATATATATATATATATATATATATATATATATATATATAGATATATATATATATTATATATATATATAGATATATATAAATATATATAAATTATATATATATATATATATATATATATATATATATATATATATATATTATATATATATATATATATATATATATATATATATACACACGTATATGCATGTCTGTATACATGCATACATATATGTAATAGACCAGTGGCAGGACATTTCAACAATTGCCTGTGGCTCTGGCATGAGAGGAAATTAATAGGTCACCAACCGGAAGCCACGCCCTTTGATATAGTTTAAACTTCAAAGGAAATACAGGACTTATTCCGGTATATATAAAATCCAAGTCTGGTCGTGTTCATTTAGTTTACGGTAAAAAAAAAAAAAGTTTTTGATAAATGAAAGAAATGACTTACAAAGAGATGAGTAAACAATAATCTCTAGGGAATATATATATATATATATATATATATATATATATATATATATATATATATATATATTAGATATATTATAACTATATACACACATACACGCATTCATTCTTTGATAATGGAGCGGCTTCAGAACGTGTTCTATTTGTTCTAATTTGTATTAACTATTTTTAGGGCGAGACTGCTGCCGACTCTAATTTATGAATAGGCAAATGGAATCAGTGTGTTTTTGCAAAACAATCACGAGTTTTTTTTTTAGTGAAGTGAGGACGCAAATCATAGATTTTTATAATTTTATATATGTATGTGTACATATACATACATATATATATATATATGCTATATATATATAATATAATATATATATATATATATATATATATATATATATATATATATTATATATATATGCTTAATGTCCTTTACTTAGCTAAGTAAAGGACATTAAGTCGAAAGGGCTCACAACACTCCATTGTTTCATATTCCTTCGTGGTTTTTCCCTTTACACACACACACACCAATATATACATACACGTACATGTTCACACACATAAATACATACATATATAAAGTCTAAGGATTTGCGTCCTCACTTCTCTATTAAAAATTCATCACGTTCCAAATTTTCGTGATTCAGTTATAAACATAGTATAAGTATATTTGCTTATCTCTTAATTATGTCTGTTTGTGTCTGTGTTTTCTTGCGTGTTTGTGTGCCTGAGTATAGTGTGCATGGGTTTACGCATTTGCATATTTATTTACGTACGTGTTTATTTGTCTTTTTTTTTCGCCATTATTTATTTGGGCATCCGAATACCGGGGGATGTCATATGTCCGTCACACGGGCTGATTGCTGAAGGTCACAGCGACAATAAATCACATGGTGACTGCAGGCAACACTTTCATGAATACGCAGCGCTGTTTGTTGAATGACTTTGATTTATTAAATGAAACTAAATCACTTATTTACACTATGCATTGAATGATTTTTCCATTTATCGTCCGCTCTGCCAGTTCCCTCTTTCGTATATTTATCGTTAATTGAAACAATAAAGCAAATTATATAAACAAATTATACGGAAGCTGTATTTAGTTGTTTTGTTGAGGCACCTTTGGAATTTCGTGATAAAAGAGAGGGCCTGTGTCTTTTATGCGTTTGATTTTTAAAGAATTTTTTAAAAGAGCGTTTTTGAATTACCTCTGCAAGCCCATTTAAATGCATATTTTTGCGAATTCTTTCAAACTTTATTTGTTTTCCGAATTCGGAGAGTGAAATTACAACTGTCGTTAGCATGATTTCAAAACATTTCGGCTGCAATTTTATTCTCTGCAGGCTGGCTCTCTCTCTCTCTCTCTCTCTCTCTCTCTCTCTCTCTCTCTCTCTCTCTCTCTCTAATTGGATTTTAAGTCTTGTCTCATATATCTTGACCCTTTTGTCGCCTAGGTTGAAATATGCATTTATTAATGCCTCCTATCTACGATTTTGTGTTCACTTATGGAATTTTTATATTGACAGAGACCTCTTCGGTAGCCACAATGAAATAAGTTGTTGCCAAGCTAATATACTTTCTTGATAATAAGATATGTTTTTTTTTATTTTATCAACTGGTAAAGCTAGAGTTTATATCACAACCATCGTTTGGATATTCCTACATTGATGATCCCTTTACAAAACACACGGGAATTAAATGGACGCATACAGACAAGTGACATAAGTATTTATTATTTATGCACAGCATTGTATGCATGCATATTATATATATATCTATATATATATATATATATAATATATGTGTGTGTGTGTGTGTGTGTTGTGTGTGTGTGTGTGGTATTGTATAGTACGTTTTTTGTATGTATTGGTATGAATAATACTGGCAATCCTTTAGATAAAGAAACATATAAGCTACAAATCCTTTATATATATATATATATATATATATATATATATAATATATATATATATATATATATATATAATATATATATAATATATTCTAATATACTTATATATATATTAAAGGACATTTGTAGCTTAATGTGTATATATGAATCACGGTGATGTGATCAGACTCATATATTATATATGTATATATGTATGTATGTATGTATGTAAGATACTCAAATAGTTAGATTGAGATACCTGTCGCTTATGTATTAACAATCTCCACCTTATACATAAGGAATATATGCTATGTCTTTTGATCCATTTGCAAAAAGCGTTTTCCGGGCGTCCATGCATCGCTAGCAAACCATTCAGTTTATCGCAATGTCACTTGTTTCAGCGCAATATTCGTTTGCAAGCCTGGCGCTGAATATTGGGAAATACTTCTCTAGTGGACTCGCTCTTTTCTCACATTTTCGGCGGCGTCTAAACACTATTCCTTTTCACTTTTATTTCGAGAAAAATCATCATATAATATTTTCGCTTCAATTTTCATTGCAAAGCTGTTGTATAAGAAGGCTTTGCTGTGGCTCTGTCTGTCAGTTATAGGAATATTGGACGAGCTGAAAATTCCAGAGAATAATTTCCTTGACATTTTAATTCGAAGCGAAATAATGAAATTGCTTCCAGCCGTTCTCCTACCGTATTAAGAATATTTTTACATGCCTATCTCGAAAAAGCATTTTAAGACCGCTCTATGTTAATAGAATATAACTTACTACAGAGGTCACGGGGAAGGAAATGCAATAATTATAGACTTTTACTACCGAGTGAAGAATTCAAAGCCATTTGTTTTTTATTATTGGACATTTGGGCCGAGACAAGGCTTGAATTTAGGGATTTTGGTAAGAAGACTCTAGAATTTGAGGTCATCAGCCAGACAGACACTTATGAACAAGACAGAAGGTGAAGAGATTGACACATACAGACTGCCATCTAGAGAACCCTCCCCATTATATCGCAGGTGGACACTAGTAAGGGTCATTTCAGTGAAAGACCTATCGCAAGTTCAGCAGAAAAAATCATTATTCACAACCATCCCAAATAAGGTAATCTCCGCTTGTGCAATATATAACTTATACACCAACCGGTAGTCTTTCCAGGCCATAGTTCACAGAGGTCATTATTATTATTATTATTATTGTTCTTATATTAATTATTATTATTATTATTATTATATATATATATATATATATATATATATCTATATATATAATAAATAATTCATAGAGATAATATATGATATAAATAATAGATATTATAAATATTGTTTTTTTCTTTTCTTTTTTCTTTTTTTTGTTCGACTTATCACAAAGATCCTCCAAATTGCGGACTGGGTGGTATTTATAGTGTGGGGTTCCCGGGTTGTATCATGCTCCTTAGGAGTCCATCTCTTTTCTTACTATGTGCGCCGTTTCTAGGATCACACTTTTCTGCATGAGTCCTGGAGCTACTTCAGCCTTTAGTTTTTCCAGATTCCTTTTCAGTGATCTTGGGATCGTGCCTATAGTGTTCCTATGATTATAGGTACAATTTCCACTGCCATATCCCATACCCTTCTTATTTCTATTTTCAGGTCTTGATACTTTATCCATTTTTTCCCTTACTTTCTCTTCAACTCTGGTGTCCCATGGTATTGCGACATCAGTGAGTGATGCGTTCTTCTTGTCTGTTTGCACTTATCACCCTATCTGTTCTGATACCATAGTCCCAGAGGATCTTTGTCTGATATTTTTCTATCACTCCCTCAGGTTGGTGCTCGTACCACTTATTACTGCAAGGTAGTTGATGTTTCTTGCACAGGCTCCAGTGGAGGGCAATTGCCACTGAGTCATGCCTCTTTTTGCACTGGTTCTGTGCAAGTACCGGACATTCGCATGCTATTATTATTATTATTATTATTATTATTATTATTATTATTATATTATTTATTATTATTATTTCAGAACTAAACCGAACAAGCCTACGGGGTTAATCTATATGGTGATCATTTTGAGAGAAATTACAAAAGATAGTTGGAAGCACGGAAAGAAGAGATCAGGTACTATGAAAAGGTAAATTAATGAATTCATAAACAAAGAGGTGAAAATTCAGATAAATGATTAAAGTACAAGGGTGAATTGTTTTAGGATAGAAATGCATTGCATCATTACTTGAACTCTTTAGGTTTTTTATGCACAACATCACCAGTCCAACGGTATGAGGAATGAAAGTGCTGTTAGTGCACCTCACGTGATGCACAGTAGGCATTACTTGAGGTTCTTTGCAGCTTTCCCTCGGCACCTAGGCGCAACGTCTTTCGTACTTATTTACTGTACCTCCATTCATATTCTCTTTCTTTTATAATAATTCCCACCCTCTCCTATCAATTATTTCAGAGCGCAACTGCCACGTTTTCTTCCTTTTTTGCCTTTCAAACATTTCTGCTCTCAGTTTCCCTTCAGCGGGAATGACCTCGTAGATTCCAGTGCTTGGCTTTTAGCCTAGTTCTAAATGCCACTCCACACATAGACACACACACACACACACAACACCACACACATATATATATAATATATATATCTATATATATATATATATATATATATATATATATATATATATATATGTATATATATATATATAGTATATATATATATATATGACTATATATATATGTATAGTGTGTGTGTATTTTGTGTTTTTTCTTAATAACCTTACATACCGCTTGTTAGTTTTCATCGTTGACATCGTATTTCAATAGTTTGTCTTGTTTTATCAAAGCTCAATAATCCTTTTATTTTAAAGTACTCCAATGAGCAGCAGAAGAGATAAGTATGCCCCACTTAATTAGCATTTCCAAGGGGGACGTGTTTTTAGGGAGGCCATCCTTTCTGTTGCAGCCTTGGCAGATGGGGGGGGGGGGGGGGGGGCGGGGGGGGGGGGGGGGGGCCAAATAAAGAAGGTGGCTGTGTTTTTCCCGGGAGAAATCATCATCTTTCAAACGAACATTTAAGAACCGCTTCCCTTTCGGACTTTCCTCCCCCTTCAGAAAAGAAGCTTTTGTCTTCGTTTCTTTTGTTCCAGGAAATTTCATTGGCCGATTCCCAAAATGTCTCGGCTGTATAGTATTTCTAATTAATATTCTTTGTCGGGGGCTCCATTCTTTCTTTAGGTCTTGTTACGGTGTAATCTATATCCTGCCAGAACAAAGGACAGCGCTTTCTTATCTGAAGGATCTGTTTTTTAATGCGTGTTTAGGCTCTCTCTCTCTCATATATATATATATATATATATATATATATATATATATATATATATATATATATATATATAAGTGTGTATGTGTGTGTGTGTGTATATATATATATATATATATATATATATATATATATATTTATATATGCATGTATATATGTATATGTATAAACTCCAGGATTGATGATTAAACAGGAAATATTTCTCTTAAAAAGCACATAGCTGACCGTATGCAAGATCAGTATCAACTTAAGGATGCTGAACATACATTTTCTCGGTAATGAGAAAAGTCGAAGTCCACAAACATGTAGCTGTTTTCGATCCTGGAATATCAATTATATGAGAGACATTGATTTCCTTATCTATTTCGATTCAACAGCTTTTGATGAGAGTTTTGGCTGTAACATTTGCGCAGAAGATTAATGTACAGATAAGTAATGAGTTACCTTAATGCCAAGCGTCTTTGATGCTTCATTTCCTCTCTATCAAGAAATGAAGGGAGTCAAGTTAATCCACAAGGCATTAAATGATGAAAGACTTTCTTCTTAATCTCTTGATTAAAGTAGAAAAAATGTCTCAGAAAGTTGAGACCTTCGGGCCAGACTTACCTTTTGAATGATTTATTCGTCCAGAGAAATAGAAAAAGAGAGAAAGAGAGAGAGATTAATGCCAGTGTTCCTGACAGTTTTCTCTTTGTACGAAAGAAAGAAAGTAAGCCTCGTACAACTCATTTCTTTTGATCAGGATTGTTTGATGTGCTGCATAATCCTTTGTCTAACTGGCATTCGGCGTTCCTGCTGGTTACTCTTAATCGGGGATTTATGGCTGAAAATCCCGGGGGTTATTCCTGGCCTTTCTGCTCATTCCATAAACAACGACATTGACAGTTCTGGTTAAAAAAAAAATAATAATAATAAAAAAAGTCATGTAGTCACGGATTTAAGGATTTTAAGGATTCTTCGTCTAGCCCTTGCACGATCAAACGAAGTAAAGATTCTCAAGGATTTGTTTGATGCGTCAAAATGTTTAATGAAGGCACCGCATCTTTTCCGACGCACCGTCAGTGTATATGGTGACTGATTTTATGCCTCGGAATAAAGATGAAGTTTATTACGATTTTGTCGTTTTTAACGAAAGGATTAAATGCCGGTTTGAATACCGACGAGGGAATTATTTCAAGGGGCGGAGTGCCCCAACTAATTTCATTATCATTTTTGACAGAATAGTTTTAGTTCAAGTTTTATCATGTTACCACTCGAGTTCTGGATAATAGGTTTTGCTTCATGTCGGTAATAAGTGACGATAAATTGATGCATTTTAATTAACGACAGATGCTTTGTTAATTACAACAGATTAATATGTAAGGATTTTTATCAGATCGTATTATGCCTTGCACCATTCTCTCTCTCTCTCTCTCTCTCACACACACAGAATCAAAAGGCTTCAGCAAATAAATTGATTTGAGTATTTTCTAATACACACACATGTGTGTGTGTATGTGTGTGTATGTATGTATGTATATATATATATATATATATGTGTGTGTGTGTATGTGTGTGTATATAGTATATACAATGTGTATATGTATTCATAAATTATTTACACGACAGTAGCTTTTTTTTTTTTTTTTTTTTTTTTTTTTTATAACGAACTCCAGTCCGTATCGACCTTTATCGAAGTCCCTCGAAATAAACATTGGCGCACGCACTATTCAATCATTACATTTTCTCTTACATAGGTATGGTTAATATGGGAATAAATAAAATAGTCCCAAATCTACAGGAATAGAAAAAAAAAGTGGGGGGGGGCGGTAATGACGTTGCTGTCCTAGCCAAGTTATGAAAAGAAGCTCTAAATGCGTGCGTAAAACACGCGTCCTTGTGTAAACCGATTACAGTTCACTTAGGTCTCCAGACGAGAAAGGTCTGAAAGGTCAGGAAATATCAGAGGTTACTAAACATTAGGAAGAAGAAGGACACAAATATGAGCGCTTTTTAAACGTGCGTAGCGGATCCTGAACTGACAGTACGCATTTGCAGCATGTGATCAGGCAGGACTTGGGGTTTCTCAGAAAACCCACAGTTGACGAAATCCTCTGCAGTGCGAGAGCGTAGAGCATCGAAAGCCGATTTGCCAAAGTAAACAAAACATGGCTCTCCGGTGAACAGTCACAATCAGCAAGGTTTCCTCTGTACTTACGCATGCACGATTATATGTATCCTGTAATGTATTTGTACCTATATGAGATTGATTATTTGTGCGTAGCATTAATCGATTTTTTGTTATCACGAAATCTCTTGATATATGGATTTTTTGTTTTTTCATCGTGAGGTATTTGCTTTTCTTCTGTACCCTATTTTTTTTTCTTTTATTAAGCTTCATAAAGTGTCAAAATTCTTCCAACGTTTTGTTCCTTTTGTTTCTTGTTCCATTCGTCCTTTTCACGTGAGGTTTTACGACTCTCAATGCTCCCATCAACTGGAATTGTTCTGCCTATCAACGTGTTTGTCGTAAATTGTAAAGACTTATGATATGGATGTTAGTTTCATCCATTTTGTCATCCAGGTTGATGAACGACGGAATCATTTTAAACGCTGCGGTTTAGTGAGAGATGTTGGGGGGGGTGGGGGGGGGGTGAGAGCGGAGTTTCCTACCCATTGCAGATTTTCTTGCTTAGTCTCATATTCCCTTTGTTAACTCTATTGTGCGAGTTGTAAATTATTTCCCATTATTTATGCTGGTTCCTTGATATGAGAATTCGTACAGTTCAGCATACTTGCCTTAGTAAGTATGAACTATACGCCAGAAACGAAACGGCGACATACAAGTATCGTTAATCTTATAAAAGATGAACGATGTGGCTATCACTAGAAAAGGGCGAAGCGTTTTATAAGTCGTAAACTGATAGACAAACATGAGTCATAAAACTGACTTTGGTCTAAATCCTCTATTGTCTCGGCGCAGATAATGTAAAAGAAGCACGATATATATAGAGTTGCCAGTTAACCTTCTTTCTGATATTAATATAAGGGGAGAGAGAGAGAGAATTAGTTTAAGGTTTAAGGGTCACAGTCGAGTAGGAAGAACCATACTTCGTCGAAGAAGTCCGTAGTATAATCACGGTATAAAGCTATGAACTTTCACTTAACCCCTAACTGATTTCTCTCTCTCTCTCTCTCTCTCTCTCTCTCTCTCTCTCTCTTCTCATGAAGTTATACTCCGAATACATTACTTTTTCATTATTTATAGGGTTACTCAAAATTATATTTTTCTTACTCCTGTCAGTCACGTACCTCTCTCTCTCTCTCTCTCTCTCTCTCTCTCTCTCTCTCTCTCTCGTCTCTCTCTCTCTCTCATTAAATTTTAGATTATCTAGAGAATACTGGAAAAATATACAATTTTTTTTTTCTGTTAACATTCATCGTTAGATTGAAAATGGGACTTATGTGTTCATGTTTGTAGGAGTTTTGATTTCCATGATTACAAGTGTAGATAATAATTCATGAACCTGCCGTAATTGCGTTACATGATAATTCATTCTGGCAGCGCCGATATTGAAACTCATCATCGGCTGATCATGGCATATACTCTAGTTTTTTTTTTATGCTCGCAAATAATTTTGAAAGGCACTGAAAAGTTGTTAAGAAACTAATCAGACTTCGACCATTTTCCGTTTTATTTTTTTATTGGTGTATTTCTTCTTTTTTTTATTATTATTTTTTTAATCATTATATTTCCCTTTTTCATTTGCCTTTAGTTTTACCAATGAAAGCCGATATCATTTTTTTATCTGTTTCCATTAATTTAATTGACAAGTTGTAACCTTCTTACCACTTCCAAAATTTTCAAATGTTAATTATGTATATTTTACTCTATTTAGGATTATGTTAAGGTCACATTAATTCTTGTTAGCTATTTTCTGGATTTCTGAAATTCAGACATTACCAGTCAGAAAATATTTATTATTATCTAACGGATTTTAACGTCATTATTGTCTGTTATTTTAATTGATCTCTGCATTGTGCAAATGATTGATTTTATTGTAGCCATTGTTATATTATAATTATTGTCCAGTTCCCTTGTTTATTTTTGCCTCCCTGAAATTGACACAGGTCAGCTGCAGCATTTAAAGGCAGTAATTAAACAGGAATCCCCTGAATGCACAAGGTGGCGCGCGATGTGTTAGGAAATAGAATTCATTAGGCATCGGCGCCAAAATTGGTTCGGTGAATTAATGATGAGTCCTCAATGCAGGTCGATTGGGTGTCACTGGTAAATGAACAAGTGAATTATTGCACTTTTTGTCGTTAATGAAGTGATTAACGGAATTCAGTAAAGCTTTGGTTAATTGTTCCTCCGAGTGCTGACTTTGCTGTGCTGCTGCTGCTGCTGCTGCTGCTGCTGCTGCTTTCGCTGTTTTTTGTGACGGTCGAGTTGGTGCTAGGTGTAGCGAAGCTGTCGAGGTTTGTCACAGTCGTGTTGCTAATATTAGCTATAATTATGTAGTTGATTTCGTGATATCCAAACTGTTGCTGTGTTTGTTTCCTGCTGACGAGTGGTTTGTGCATGTTATAACAAATTTTTGCTTTAGGAGGTCTGTCCTTCCAGTTGTAATAATAATAATAATAATAATAATAATAGATGACCGTTAGGAACCATAGTAACTGTATGAAGACTGAAGAGTTGTTGGTGGTTCCGAGAGCTAAGTTTTTCTTTACATAATAATAATAATAATAATAATAATAATAATAATAATAATAATAATAATAATAATAATAATATATGACACTTAGTTACAATAGTAATGGTGGTATCAAGAGCGTGAGAAATTTTGATATGTCAGCTTATCATGCTGTTTCTACTCTTTTGACATTTTAAAATTTCTGAGAATATCTGTAGAGACACGACAGGAGACTGAATTATATATTGTAGCAGGTGACAGTGAATGACATTTAAAATATGGAGGAAGTTTTCATTAAAAATAAAAGTGAAATTGAAGGCGAACAGTGTTGATAGAAAGAAAGGTAGGTAGATAGATGGATCGATAGATCTAGGTGCAATTTCGTGACTTTTCGAACCGAAAGTTTGCCTGGTAATAATGCCATATTTAAGTTACTGTTAACTTTAGATAAGTGTATTGGAAGGTAAAAGGGTAAATTATCTTGAGTTAGTTATATTATGTACATGTAAAAGCACTGGCTATTGATTAATGTCCCAAGCAATTTTCATATCGCCTCAGATGTATCGTGTAATCGGACGAGAAATCTCATTGGTTTAAGTGAAATATAGTTAAGAATTGTCCTTGAATTTCGAAACTTTGTTCTGTCCTCAATTTAAATTATTTTTGTGATCCAATGTACCCTTGTAAAATAATAAAACTAATTAAGTTATTGATTTTTATTACCTGTTAGTGATGAACAGTTTACTGAAAGGTGCATTTATAAGCAAAATGAATGATAGGATTTTTTTTCTTCTCAATATGTAAGAATTTGTGCCCAAAGCATATTTTTTTTCCAGACTTCATTTCGTAATATTGCTCTACAAAATTCTACCGCCCCTGTTTTTAGTAAGAAAATAATGGCAGTTCATATTTCAAAAAGCGAGTTTCGTGATTATTGATTCATTTATCTAAGTGAGACGTCGAGATCTGTTAAAAAATGAGAAACAGATCTTTGTAAGACATAATTGTTGACGTGAGTTAAATGAATTCCTCTAATATGTTTTCCTTGTGCTCGACGAGAAGCTGAACGTAGGCCCCTTAAGTTTACCATTAAGGAGTCGATAATGCATAATTCATCAGTGCCAGCGTGGGATTTCACACCATATTGAGAGCATCTTTTATAACTCCGCCCATCTAGTCGATTAGAGAGAGAGAGAGAGAGAGAGAGAGAGAGAGAGAGAGAGAGAGAGAGAGAGAGGCCTATTTCCTTCCTTTTGAAGTGCTCAGCCATTAGGCAAATCAGGTCTGACAACAGTGATGTCAGGGGGAACGTTTTCGCTCGCTCCTTTTGCGTGTCAGAGAAGGCAAACATTTTGTTTGCAGCGGTGGATCGTCATCACATTAGCAAAGAGAGGAGAATTTAATAGCTACGAATGCACTCGAACGCGATATCCCACTTGGAGGAGGGAGGTCTGAAACGGGGCGTGGGGACTCGGGGCGGTTGGCACCACTGTTGATGATTGACAGTTCGTAGATTAGTTAGTGAGTTTCCTTTTGGGGTAGTTAGTGGGTGTCGCAAAAGGGCGGCGGAATTCAGGGATGGTTTATCAATAACCGAAGTGCATTTAGCAGAGAGGGGGACGGAGGCTGAGTGGCACCGCTCGTTTTGTGTGTTCATTAAGCAAATTACTTGTGAAAACGGCGCTGTCGGAATGCGGGCGTTTCCTCGCTGGCTCTATTTACACGGCAGTGCCTTTTGCAAGATCCAGAAGTGTAATGGGAGGTAGGGCCAATTTCGGATTGACAGAAGTTCACGAGTGTGGGACATTTCAAACGAGAGAAAAAACTAGTGTTTTCAGAAAATGTATTGGTCATGTATTCATTACTAATTTATTAAAGTACATGCAATTTTATAGTGTGTGTGTGAAGTTTTATAAATTTTGTGTAGTATAAATTAAAGTGGAAAATAAATTATAGTGAATATATGTTCAGTGAAGAAAGAAGTAACTTTTTATTTTTAGTTAGTGTTATAAGAGGTCCAAATTTGTTCTCTCTCTCTCTCTCTCTCTCTCTCTCTCTCTCTCTCTCTCTCTCTCTCTCTTATGGATGTAATGTGAATTGGGACCATAAGCGTGGAGATGAAAATAAGAAATGTATTATAAAGAATCTGCATGAAACAGAAGAAATTTTCTATTAATTAGCTGTTATATTACTTTTTTTTAGTGGGAATGAGGAAACAATATTTAGTATAGCAGAATTTTCATATTTAATACGACAATATGTGATTGAGTTCCTTTTATATACGTATAAACTGACGGAAAAAAGAGTAAGGAAAAATTATAGATAAATACTTATCTCGTCTTTTATTTACTTTGTTAATTATTTTAAGTTAATTCTCAATTATATGGTGATTTTTTCTATAAATAATGAGCAAAATGATTCAGCTACCAGTTTTAATCCTGATACATTATTATTAAAGGAGACTATAAATGTCATGCTCTCTTTCAATCTTTTACTTTTACCTTATTTGATCACAGTTGCTTTTTAAATAGTGAAATAGAAATTATGCTTTGAGGGCGTTGGAAAGAGAGAGAAAGAGAGACCCTTATCCAGTGTCTTAACGGGGTAGTTTCTGTATGGTTATACGAAAAGAAGAACGAGAGAGAGAGAGAGAGAGAGAGAGAGAGAGAGAGAGAGAGAGAGAGAGAGAGATTTGCCTTACATAAAATCTATCTTGTATGTTTAACAAAGGATGCATCTTGGAATCCATTTCCCTGCGTATTCTGTACCGACTTAAGTCTCTTAAATGAGTAATTTTATATATATATATTATATATATTATATATATATATATATATATATATAATATATATATAATATATATATGGGTGTGTGTGTGTATGCATATGTATTTCCAATTTGAATCTTTCCCAAGGGACCTTAAAGCGCAAACCGGTCGTCCAAGGGGACCTCTGAAGATGTGTACAAAACCTCTCAATAGAAAACAAAATGACTCTTAATATCCTTATCGATACACGTGGACGACGCTGTGTAAACAAGCGGCCATTTCTAGTCTTCTTTAGTATTTATACTTTGTCTTATAATCTCTCTCTCTCTCTCTCTCTCTCTCTCTCTCTCTCTCTATCTCTCTCTCTCTCTTTCACTCTCTCTCTCTCTGGTATATTTCTTCAATGCTTAAAAGACTTCCTTTCAAAATATTTGCTATTGTTTTTCCACTTTTGGGGACGTGGTATTGTCAGATTGTCTGTGCTATGTATGTATACATAATGCATATTATGTAAATCTTGTTTTTAAATTCTTACACCCTGATAAATGGGTATTTATTGTATACAATCATAAATACACATAATCTCAGAACTATGTATATGTATATATATATATATATATATATATATATATAGATATATATATATATGTGTGTGTTGTGTGTGTGTGCGTGTGTGTGTGTGTGTGTGTGTGAGAATTTTTATCATCGATCACCGTGATTCATATACATGCGTTAAGGTACAAATGTTCCTTTGATTGATGAATTCGCTCTACCTCCGAATTAATATGATTTTGTATATGTTAACCGAAGGGAAATTTTTTTCAGTTGATAATAATATATGAAAATATATTAATTTCGAGGTAGAGCGAATTGGATAATAAAGGAAATTTGTAATTTAATAGATGTATACGTATGTATGTATATATATATATATTATATATATATATATATATATGTATGTATGTATATGTATATATATACACGTGTGTATGGGTTAGCGGAGGCAAAGTTGAAGGACTAAATAACCAAGTTGACCTCCCTGGAGGAATGTGATACAGCATCTTTACGACCGGATGGTAGATTCAATCGTCGAAATGATCACACATCTTTAAGTAAGAAAAATCCCGATGATAAATGAGAGAAGAATGAGTGAGATCGCAATTAATACTTAATTATTTTGCAACACTGTCAAGACGAAAAATAGAGTGCATGTTTGAAAAACTGTTGCAGTAAATATCTTTCGGTGTATATTTTTTTGCTTTTGGACTTTTTATTTATTTTTCTATTTTATTTTGGTTTATTTTTCAGTCGCATTATAATGTGTCGTTTTGTCTCCTCCTCTTCCCCCCCGCCCCCGACCCCCCTGAACACCCCCTCTCTATCCCCTTTTCCCATAATTGCGATCCCTGCAGTCGACGGAAGATTTAAAAATAGACGTGGAATTTGAATAAAGAATAAAGTTGACGTGGAGACCGCGGGCGGGGAGACTTCCTCCCTATTAGACCGTTCGTTTAAACCTCGTTAATTCTCTCATTCATCTGCATTTGCAAATTCCCCTGTCACTGGCAGTTGATTAATGTCTTTGATATTATTTTTCTCCCACTGCTGATCACACAATGTAAACATTTAATTTACCCGAGTTAATTTCGGATTCAGTCCCTCTGCCTGGTGGACTTCTTCCTTCTTCCTTCCCCCTCAGTCAGTGTCTAACGGGGATAGTAATAGTTAGTAGTTTCTTTATGACCATACGGAAAGAAGAGTAAGGGAATAAGAAGAAGGAGAGAGAGAGAGAGAGAGAGAGAGAGAGAGAGAGAGAGAGAAGGGGGGTTGGGTTGAGGAAGACGCGACCCTCAGTCAGTGTCTTAACAGGGGCATTTTCTTTATGACCATTTAGATACGAAAATAAAAAGAAAGAAGAAGAAGAAGAAAAGAAGAAGAAGAAGAAGAGAGAGAGAGAGAGAGAGAGAGAGAGAGAGAGAGCCCAACCTCAGTCGGTGTCTCAATGGGGGTTAGTTACTTATGGCCATCTACTTACGAAAAGTAGTAGTAGCAGAAGAGAGAGAGAGAGAGAGAGAGAGAGAGAGAGAGTCTCAGTCAGTGTCTCAACGGGGTTAGTTACTTATGGCCATCTACTTACGAAAAGTAGTAGTAGCAGAGAGAGAGAGAGAGAGAGAGAGAGAGAGAGTCTCAGTCAGTGTCTCAACGGGGGTTAGTTTCTTTATGGCCATCTACATACGAAAAGAAGTAGCAGAGGGGAGAGAGAGAGAGAGAGAGAGAGAGAATGAGAGAGAGAGGATGAGAGAGAGAGAGTGGGGGGGGGGGGGGGGGGGGGGGGGTTCCTATCCTTCCGGTGTACCTCCCTCCCTCATACGCTGTCGTTGGGTGTGTGTTCGATTTCCTTTAATCGGTTTTGATGTCGGTAGAGTATTGCACTTATAAACGATGAAGGGTGAAGCTTCCTATTTGCCGGGTTCGTCCTGGTGATATTTCCCTTTGCAGAAAGATAATAATGATGGCGTTGGTGATTCACTGACAATATTGCAAGATGATATACAGGATGATACCAGTACTGTATTTATATGTTATTTATTCACGGAACTTCGTGTTATATTTTTTATGAATAATTTCAGACCACTGAGATGCAGACTTGTTTACCCCAAGATAAAATTTAAAGTGAGACTCGATTAATTAATAAACCCTAATTGCTTTATTGCTTTTATCAAAATTGTGATGATACGCCGATAACGTTACAGTTCGGTAACAATATTGCTTGCATGTTGTTATCGACCGAATTCCCTAATACCTCTTGACCACAGATTTGTTGTTCCTTAAGAAAAAATTTGAAGTGATACTCGCTTGGCTCAATTAATTATGAACCATAATTGACCATAATTGCCTTTCTCAATGGGAACTCGTCCGTGTTCTTAAAGAAAAAAAAAGTATATCTTAGTTTTACCAGACCACTGAGCTGATTAACAGCTCTCCTAGGGCTGGCCCGAAGGATTAGATATTTTTAAGTAACTAGGAACTAATTGGTTACCAGCGACGGGACCTACAGCTTATTGTGGGATCCGAACCACATTATATCGAGAAATGAATTTCTATCACCAGAAATAGATTCCTCTGGTTCCGCGTTGGATGAGCCGAGAATCGAACTTAGACTACCGGACTAGTACCCGAGCGCGAAGTCCACTCGTCCAACGTGGAACTGTGTTCTTAAAGAATGCGACGTGACACGACAAGGGAATTCCTAGTCTAGTCACCTCGTCTCCTTCCTTGCCATGTTTTCTCTTGAGCGACGATTAACATCTCCACGCAGGAGTTCTTCTCCCCCTCGTGCGGACGCCGGAGGGCTGTCACGCCACGAGAGAGAGAGGGAGGGAGGGAGAGAGGGATTGTTGTGGTTGTCAGATGGCGTTACTTGAAGAGCAACGCCGCCGCCAGATGGCTCTTCTGGGCTTCACGCCTCATTTGCCTGATCCTTTAATCCGATTTGGTATCTCCATTTGTTCTTTATAATTTGTTTTGTTCGCGTTTTTTCCCTCTCCCGTTGCGTTTCCCCTTCCCGAACTGTTCTCATTACTGTCACCGTGATATCCCCGTTTTTCTTCATGAACTGAATGACTTTATTTCGCTCATTGCTTTTTCATCCAGCTAATATTTCCTAGTTCATTGCGTTAATCAGACAGCAAATTAATTATAATGAGCAGAGAAGCATGAGCTGGATTTTTTTTTTTTTTTTATGGAAGCTTCTTTCGTTGCTGGGCGTTATAAAGTCGAAATAGCACCTCTTTTCGTGATTGACAGCTTTGATTTCGTGCTTCGTGCCTCCATTTGAACATTCTAGATTTGTAAAGGCAGCTGTCGCTCGATTGAATTCTTGCAAATATTTCCTCGGTGTATATAAACTGATATATAATATATATGCCATACCACTTATGCAAAAATTATATACATATGTGTGTGCGTATATGTTCATTTGAGTATTTATTTATTTATTTATTTATATAAAATCATATTCTCTTTGTCTATTTTAATACGAATGCCCCTTGATGTAGTAGTCAAATTAATACTTATTCCCGTCCATCTTTTTATTATTTGTTGTACTCCGTTTTTATTAAAATGTTTTTTATTCAAGTCAAAATGCTTCCAGTTTTGTCGTTGTAACAAGTCTGGTGACTTCGTTATGAATACGATTCCAAAGAGGAGGAAGAAAAAAAGTGAAGGTTCGTCGACACCTAACTCAATATAGCCTTTCATTGCAGCTTGTGTATTGTTGAAGAGAAGTCGCTCTGCATTGTTCAAGAATTATAACGAGTTTCAGGCAATTAAGAATTCTCTGATTCAGTTCCCGTTAAACAACTGCTGTGGGAGCCCCTGGCTTTGTCGAGCAAACAAATCTATATTCAAGAGATTTCACGTCGATATGTATACAGCTGGTTCCTTGTTGCTTTCATTTAAGTGTCCGCAATAGCTACACAGGCTTCGTCACGATTTGAATGTCATATCGGAATGACAAACAGCAGAACTGAAACCGGAGTCAGGGCTGGCTGTGCGGAATGCGGAGAATAAGCGACTTTGCATGCGCTTGCTAATGCCTCATGAAACATTGCAGATTTCTCTTAGCATTCTTTAACGAAGCGGAATTATAGATCCCCAAGCTTAGTGTTGGTGTAGGTTTTCTTGCAGTGAAATATATTTTCCAAAATCTGGATATTTATTTTTTATAGAAAGGTAAGTAGTGAAAAAGAAAATGAAATTCCTGTTGTTATAAGTGTTGTATTTTGAAAAGACGGAGGCTTATAATTATAGTTATAAATTAGAGGATTGTAATAACCTGATCAAAATCTATTTCATTCCTATGTAAACATGTGTAAAACTTTACTTAACAGGAAAAACATCTAAGACCTCCTTAATATGGGCGATTTAATACCCTCCTGGTTACGATACAAAAAATTATTTAAATGCTGGATAACATCATGGAAGATGAACAATGGCTGTTCAGTCACCTAAAGCCACCCACCTGAAATGTATCGTAAATTGACTATCCAATTTCGTTAAGGCTCTTGTAGTGTGTAGAAAGCGTGTAGAAAATGTTGGTAAATTATATTTTCATATAGTTGGCACAACGCTGGTTTAAACGATGATGATGATAACAGATCTTTTACATTGATAATAATGTAACGTTGTTTAAAGCGAGCATGAAATTTTAGACTGAACCTTGACCGGATATTACAGATAACTGAAAATGTGCAATGGCTGCTTTTGGTCAGTATCCATTTTTATCTTAAAACGTTTAAAAGGTGGCTGCCACCCTTGATTTTACCGACATACTTTTCGGTGTTGACGACCTTTGTTGTTGTGACACTAGGCAATGTAATATTAAATCAATCAATCAATCACCCAGCTTTCTCCCGAAATGTGAACGAAGAAGCTTGACGTGTGAGAGATGAGTGACGGTTATCTCAAAGGAACTAGAGAAACTTTAGAATTAGTTATGATTTGAGCCTTAAAATAAGTCTGTCAGTGTAAATGTTCCTTCTGATAAGAATAGTACCAAGCGTGGTTATTACCGTGAAACATGAATGCCTACAATGACACTGATATTAGAAAGTTAAGTAACAGGCTAAAGAAATCCTTGCTGTGAAATGGAAGAAGGTATATGAATTTATCATGTTTAAGTAGTTTTCCAATTTACAAATTACTCAGTTGTAAGTCAACTAAGAAAGACTGACCATTTATTGGAAATATGAAGCATTGTGATATACATTGTAAGGAGCTTCGCTAATGATGCTGTTGGTTAATCAGTTGACGGTGAGGCGAAAGTGAATTGGAGGCTTACATTCGATAGACCAAGTGTAGTGTTGCAATCAAAACCCAAGACGCAGAGTAAGTTGAAAAGCCTCATGGAAAACGTATCCAAGTTTTCATCTTGAGCTACTGAACTATACTCTGTTTTTTTCCATCTGTCCAACCGCCTGTGGTATTTTCGCATGGTAACACTGCGTCCCAGGCTTTATATAGTTACGCTATGTGTAAGTTTTAGGTAAATAAAAAGATATCTGGGTGTAAATTTGCAACTGAAAAGTGTTTTAATAATTTACTGTATGCGAATTGCACCGTTAATATTCGGAATAGGATATTATTTAAAGCCCCAGACGCAGTGTTACCATGCGCAAACACCACAGGCGGATGGACAGATGAAAAAAAATAGAGTATAGATGGTGTTGCTTTTCATTACAGTACTCCTTCCCATCTGGGTCTGTTACGATTACTCCTTTCAGGTATTATTCTGCCCCACGCTGTCGTTACTATAGTAGATTCACATCAACCGTGCATCTGATGTCTAGGCCCGTCCCTTACGACGCTCCTGATGGCTGTTAATAACCCAATCACAGGGGTGGAAACTCTCAGTCTCTCTCGAGAGTTCACATAGGCAGGATGTATGTTCCATCTTTGGATACGTCTATCAAAAGTATCCCTCGGGAGAGGTGGTGGAACATACATCCGGTCTATGTGAACTCTCTCGAGAGAGTTTCCAGCCCTGTCATTGGGTTACCAACAGCCAATCAGGTGCGTCGTAAGGGAATAGCCTAGACATCAGATGCACGGTTGATGTGAATCTACTATAGATACCTGTGCTCCGTAGGGGGTTAGTGCCGTCAGCGCACCTACCGGGATGCACTGTAGGCATTACTAAAGGTTCTTTAAGGGGTTCTTCGGCCCCTAGCTGCCAGCCCTTTCATTTATTTTACTTTACCTACATGCTTATTATCTTTCTTCCGTCTTGCTATCCACGCTCTCCTAACAATTATTTCATATTACAACTGTGAGGTTTTCTTCCTGTTACGTCTTTCAAACCTACGTACTAACAACTTGCCTTTCAGCGCTGAATGACCTCATAGGTTACAACAATTGGCCTAAACTCTATATTCGACCGGAAGAGGAAAAGGAAGCGACCGGACTTGGTATCCATCCCTTTTCGGCTTGGCATTCTGGGTGTTGCATCGCTATTAACTTGTGCAACTTTATTTTTAGCTGTTTGGCCTCGCCTCGTATTCATTTTCGCTTCGCAGTTATCTGTGTATAAGAAGAGATGATGATTTTTTCCCCTTTTATTATTAGCGGATTTCCTCGTAGCTTTGATGACCTTTGCGTCAGTCTTATAATTTAAGGAACTCAGTTCCCTTATCTTATTTCGTGTCGTTTAGCGAGTTTGTTTGTTCAGTATTCATAATGAATATTTTTTTGAATTATATATATATATATATATATATATATATATATATATATATATATATATATATACATATATATATATATATATTTATATGTAGTATGTGTGTATATATATATATATATATATATATATGTGTGTGTGTGTGTGTGTGTGTATATGTGTGTATGTGGGTGTATATAAGCATATATGTTCTAATGTTTACGGTGCGTGTAGATATATATATATATATATATATATATATATTATTCTCTTGCGGTGGCGGTGTGGTTTAAGGCTTAATTGTCCGTTTTGAATTTGCTGGGTTCGATGGTTCGCGCCCGTGAGCCGACAAATTTCTTATCGACTAAAGAATTCCCCTTCTATTAACATATATGAAAATGTATTAATTCCGAGGTAGAGCGAATTAGACATTAAAAGACTTATGTAGCTCGATGTATGTATATGAATCACGGTAATGTGATATGAATCATAAAGTAAGTTGTACGCTTTCGTTTGTAAATATTTAGTTATCTGTGAGTGTTGTAGGGAAAATACACTCATATATGTATTTCCTGATAATGAAAAAGGTAAAACTTTAACCCGTATGTCGGAAGAATGGCGAATGCCATAAATTTCGCTCGCAGTTTTGCCTAATGTCAAACAATACTTTTCACGTGCTCTGGAAAGAAAAATAATTGGGAAGCTAAGCCGTCTGTCAGGCAAATGGAAATTTATGGAAATTGTGAACGTCTGTGTAAAGGGAAACTTACATACGCTCATAGAAGTTATTTTGTTTGTATGGTGTTTTTACGTTGCATGGAACCAGTGGTTATTCAGCAACGGGACCAACGGCTGTACGTGATTTCCGAACCACGTCGAGAGTGAACTTCTATCACCAGAAGTACACATCTCTCACTCCTCAATGGAATGGCCGGGAATCGAACCCGCGACCACCGAGGTGGTAAGCAAACACCATATCAACCACGCCACTGAGGCGCTAGAAGATAATTGAGTCTTATTTATGTAAAGGCGAGGCTTAATAGTTTTTTCTTCATTTTGCCAAAATTCACGTAAGACTTGATATCGGTATTTTTTTAAATGAAACTTTCTGTAATTTTGCTTTTTATAGTAACTGACGCAATAATGTGATGTGTGTATGATATATACTTGGAATTAACAATCATTCAAAATCAGTTCATGCAACTTGAATGTATTGGCTGTCATCTCTATCCTTTATTTACGGTTGATCATAACGATATCGGTATCACACGATACGTCAGCAATCGCATGTGCTTCAGTGCATGAATCTCGTCACATATCAAGCTATAAAGATGATGTTTAGTGGAGGTCGAAGCCAGTAGCAAAACCGATGACGTGGAGATTAGCTCTGATGATATGCTTCGGTTGTCGTGTTCTCCATTGGATCAGGGAATCAGTGTGTCTTCCTCACGGACGCATTACAGTATGCATGTGAGATTGTCACAGGCATAGATTAGAAGACAGGGCAAAATAGATCGCCAAGGATTTTTAGTTTGTAATGATCGCGTTTAATGGTGCTACGGCTGATAAGGGCGGTTTTCTTCGTCGTTTATTAAGTGTTCTCTCTCTCTCTCTCTCTCTCTCTCTCTCTCTCTCTCTCTCTCTCTCTCTCTCCTCAATCGGTAAAAAAAAACAAAGATTACAAATAGATTAACAAAAATTAAATTAAATGGGGAAAAATATATCATCTCTCTCTCTCTCTCTCTCAGTCGGTGAGTTGAGACGAAAATTAAAATGATAAATGGAAAAATATTATGATCTCTCTCTCTCTCTCTCTCTCTCTCTCTCTCTCTCTCTCTCTCTCTCTGTAAGGTAAGGTAAGGTAAGACGAAAATTAGAATATTAAAGAGGAAAATTCTCTCTCTCTCTCTCTCTCTCTCTCTCTCTCTCTCTCTCTCTCTCTCTCTCGGTAAGGTAAGGTAAGGTAAGGTAAGGTAAGGTAAGACAAAAATCGGAATATTAAGAGGAAAATTCTCTCTCTCTCTCTCTCTCTCTCTCTCTCTCTCTCTCGCTTATTATTCGTTTCAATGAAAGACAAACTTTCGTGCTATTTTAGAAAAGCCGAATGAGTTGGAATGGAAACTTACAAAAAAGAGAAAAGAAAAAAAAGTTTTATATCCTTATTTTTGCCACGGGAGGCGTCCATGTTTAGAGTAAAGAACGTCCGTAAATATCCCATGAAAGAGTCAGTTTTCTTAAAGGCGAGTTTATTTCAACTGAGGACTAAATTAAATCACTGACTTCGCCTTCTGAGCTGCCTGGGATATGATGGATTTAGCTCCTTTAGTTTTCACGTGCCCTTTGACCCCAGCTCTTCCGAAGTTCTCTCACTCTCTATCTCATTTCTTCCATAGATCCTATGCCGTATATGGCGAGGATTCGATCATTGCTTTGACCTGAAGAAAAGGATGCGACCTACCTTCGAATTCTTTTGACCTCTTGATAGCAGGGTGGTTATGAGATTCACCTGATTTCTTTTTTTTTAAGTTTACCCTGTCAGGCCAATTATTGGGACGGTTGCGGTCATGCAGCGCTTAAGACCGAAAACGGTCATGCAGCGCTCAAGACCGAAAACGGTCATGCAGCGCTTAAGACAGTGACAAAAGAGGCAGATGGAGTGTATGGACAACAAGATAAATAGATGTAGAGTGAATGAGATGTATTATAAGTACCTAAAGGTGGAATTGTGAGGAAGTAGTGACAGTCAGAGGTGTTTGTCAGCATGACTGAAGAAAGGGAGCGGAAGTGGAGGTAAAGTCACAGCATAAAATTTAGGTGCAGCTAGGAACCGAAGGGACGCTACCGGCTCCCCTTAGTAATATCTACAGGGCACCTTGTGAGGTCAGATCAAGCCCGCCCCACCCCCCTCCACCCCCCCCCCCCCACTCCTTTCAGGGTTATGAGATTTAGTAACCAGGTGGGAGCAACGCCCAGTATTGCTTTCATCTGGGAAAATTTATTGCAGGAAAGGAGAATTTTCTTGCGCTGCATTTCTTGTAAGGAGAGTGTAAGCTCCAGAGTGTCTGCTCTGCTGAGATGTAACGGGCAAGTCGATCCGTATTGAAGACTTATGGAAAGTTATTTGAGTATTAATAGTCGAGCACTTCGATCGATAAAAGTGCGGTGATCATTTCAAGATATGGATGTCCACGGTTTCTAAATCCATTCACAATGACCAAACAACAGTAATTCAGTGAGATTTGAAATATTTTCAGATTGTACTATGGATTTTTATTTCCTAGAACACGATTCATTGTGAAACAGTTTGAAATCGTTTCCTCCAAAAGTATTGTTATTCAACTCACTGGAGGAATCTATAGACAGCCAAGCAGGGAATCGACCGAGGGCAGATGGACACATGACTAGACGCTAACCACCCGGCCACCATGGCGGCATGATTCATAAAACATGCATCCGGTTGTCAAGTACACAAGGGGGATTCATGAGGAATGTTAGTTTCGGTTGTCTCGTCACCTATCCTCAATATTCTTTGGCAATTCCCACCCCATTGACTATTTATGGCTTTCCTTCTTCCTTTTATGTTATGCGCGGCCCCATCTTCGTCAACATGTTGTCAGCTAGGTTTTGCTTTATTTTTTTCTCGGATGTATTCGTTTGGAACTTTGAAATGCTTCGTTGCTTTATTAGTTTTTGGTGTATTGGTTTACTTTGCTTCTCTTTCCTTTTTATTATTGTTTCCTTGTCTCCTGTATTCTAGTATTTAGATTTATTATTCACTTTGATACTTCCTTAGTCGGAACCTTATTGCTTTGTCTGCAGTTTTCATGATATTAACCGTTTCAGTATTATCATTTTTTTATTATATTTATTGTTGCTGATGTAGCTGTTGTTGTTAATCAGTAGTCAGTTCCCCCAGAAGTTTCGTGTCTTCAACATATGTCATTATCTTCCATACTTTTCAAGTGCCCCTATTTTTTCTGTTTTTCCCTAAAAGTATATTTCATTCGCCCGAAAATTAAATGATATTTCAGATACCCGAGTCTTAAATTACATTTCAAGATACTCTAAAACTACGATTTTTCTCTTTAAGGATGATAACTATCTTTTTAATTAGCAGTTTATTTCAAGTTCCTTTATATTTACTAGAATACTCGAGGTGTCAATATATCTTCACTCTTTTGCGTATCAGTACTGTTATAAGTGTTCCTGCTCTATAGGACTTCCCTGGATATAAGCCAAATCCTCTTGCTTCATTTGATTGTCCCCAGTCACCTCGAGTTCCGCTTCTTATCTTGTCCTGGTTACGCTTCATTCTTTCTTCCATCTTATCTTTAGAGTCTCCTTACATCCTAGATTTTTCCGATACCTCAATTTTCGTCGAGTTTTGTATCCCATACTTGCCTGGCGCAGGACTTTTTCCCGTAAATTTCCGCAGCGTTATTAAATCTGTGACCTACTGGGAAAAGTTTGACATTTAGAGAATTAAGTGACCGGATTTCTGCAGGAATTGGCGAAGTTCCACGACGAAAGCCATTAACTTTATTACTTTGTAAAATTTTAATTACATCAATTTTTCAGCCAGGGGATCACACCGGAAGCGTAATTCATAGTCTCCGGGCTGTTCTCGGTAATTGAGACTAATGGCAGTCATTGCAAATAGTGATGAGTTTAATGCGTTTTAGAACCAAAGTTTTGACCAGAGGTGTATGGAAAATACCCAGAGAATGTAAAGATCAGAACAGGTCAACTTTTGATGAAAGAGATTGTTTTAAAAATCTTCTATTAATGAGGGCGATAAAAGTGTAAATAATTTGTTAGTTTTCTGTTGTAATATGTTCATAGTAACAGTGAACAAATCAGAGACAGAAAGGGAGTAGGGAAAGAGAAAAGAAAGAGAAGTAGTCTTGTTAACCGTATCTAAGAATGCAGGCTTCTGCCTCTGTTGGGGAGAGTAAGGTTATTTGGAAATTTTATGTATTGTCATAACTCTGTCTCAGATATTTGTATCATTTTAATGTGCTTTTGTAGTAACGAACGAACGTTAATGAATTAAGATAACTAGGATCTTCATATCTGGAGTAGAAATAAATATTCTTATTTAAACGGGATATCTGGCGCAGCTGTAATGATTAAATTCATAACAGGATTCGTTATTGCAATACCAACACTTGCATATCAGAACTAGGAAGATCTTCTCACCACCCAGTAATGATAATGAAGCGAAAGACGCAATATATCCCAAGGGGTGGGGGGGGGGGGGGGGGGGGGGCACCGCTCCTCCAATATCCAGGCGCACTCCAATTTCAGGGACCTCGCGGGAATAAACCACCAAAACCCATAACCATGGAATACTAACATATGACTCGAAGCTCCGGCCAAATGTTGGGTCAAATGTCACCCTCTTGCGCCGTGACCTTGTTCCTCAGTCCAAAGGCTGGTCTCTCCACTGCCGCCATCAGCCAGGTCTCAACCAATGTTGCGGTGGCTGGAGGCGATTTCCATATAAAGACCGAATTTGAAGGAAAATGGGAAATATGCATGAACCTGAAGGTCCTCCTACCCCTCCTCTCCTTCCCTCCCCCTCCTCATCTCCCTCCCCATATCTGATCTGTCTTCTCCTCCTCCTCCTCCTGCAATTTCTTCTTACTCTTCCACTCATCTTCCCTGCGTCATCGTCTTGGGCTTCCTTCTCCCCGTCCTCCCACTTGAGGCTGAGAGTGGATTTATTCCTCATAAGTAGATTTTAGTTCCCGTTGCCTTGGATAAGAATTGACTTTACCTGATGATTGAACTTACGGATTCTCGAGATCGGATTATGGAAAAAAGTGGGTCGATTATTTTTATGGTGGCGTTGTCGTTCACTTCAATGTGAATTGTAATTAATATACGGATTTTATTTCCAGTTCTATAAAACTCAGTTGTCAGCTCTTATTAAAGACTAGGTAACTAGGTAATACGCATGCATGCATACCATTGAAGTGCATGTTATAATGAACTGTTTATTTCATGTACGTGTATATTATGAACTTCAAAGGAGAGAAAAAATGAAAAGAAAAAATTGTGAATTCTAGGTTAAGGTCGATTCTCTCCATTGTTTAGTAATCAAAGTTAAAATAGTGTGAAGAGGTGTGGTTTGCTTGTTAATTCATCAGTGAAAGAGAATAAATTTATCATCATGGAAAAATAACTAAAAACTTGATAGGGTAGAAACAATTTTCACTTTGCTAGATTTTGCAACAAAATTTTCTGTCAATTTCTGTTACTTATGAATGCCATTAACTTCCCTGTTCTTGCTGCAGAATATTAAATGAGCCTTGGCGGGAACTACTTTTTCATAACTTGGAGTGAAAATGCAGTATCTGGTTTTTATTTATGATACATTATTTTTTTCTAGGAGTGACATTTCAAATTCATGTTAACAAATGCCAAAGTGAAACCCCTTTAAATTGCAGTGACTGTATCGCTGAAATATGAAGTGGCATTAAATAGTGAGAGATTCAATTGAGGGAGATTTTAAGCAAGTATATATATATATATATATATATATATATATATATATATATATATATATATATATATATAGATTAAGTAAATAATCTTGCAGGACATAAAAGAGAAGAGTAATGTAGGACGATTCTTGCCAGGTATTTTAATTTCAGATGTTGTCATTTCTGGGGTTTCAGATACTGAACTAAATTTCTTAACATGCCCTGTAACCTTGAATAGAAAAGATTATTCAAGATAATAATGAACATCCTAAGAAGTCGTAATCTCGTGCCAAGAGGAAACCTGCAGCACGCAGTAACATGGGTAGGACAAGTTCAGAAAATATCAAAATAATCTAAATTGGATGTCTGAAAGATACCTTCTTCTGTTCAGAGATTTAGAAACAGGTGTAAAATCATTCACTGGAAAAGTGAAACTTTAAAGCACTCAGTTGGTATTTCAGTCTCTGTTTATATGCAAAATGTATAATTATTATAATCACTGGTCCTGTTCATGTTCAGTCATGACAGAAGTTTTATGTAAACACATCAGGCCTACAAAGTGAATTACATGTAGTTAGTTTAAAACACTAGATTCAGGAGTAATGTCGTCCCTCATTCATTAACAAAAAGTAAAAGTCTTCAGTAAATAAACTTGCTTCAAATCTCCCTAAATTGATATATATATATATATATATATATATATATATATATATATATATATATATATATATATATATATATATATATATATATATATAATATAGATATATATATATATATATATATATATATACTATATATATATATATATATATATATATATATATATATATATAGATATATATATATATATATATATATATATATATATATATATATATATATAGATATATATATATATATATATATATATATATATATATATATACATATATATATATTGTGTGTGTGTGTGTTTTGTGCCTTTCAGTGAATCGATCTCAGCTGCGCTAACGAGGATATATCGATAATAAAGAAAACCACGAGTATTTACAGAATGTTTTCTGTGTACCTTAAGTAAGAACCCTAGAGAAGAGAAAAACTTTAAGCCCTTTAGTGATACTGTATGTAAACCAAGTTATCTCACAGTACAGGAAGCCTTCTCAAGATTCATCAGAAACATCCTGAACTCTACATGTTTCAGATGTCCTTCTCACGTGGTCTCTGTAGGGGATTCGTGTCGTCAGTGCGCCTCACGGGGTGCACTGTAGATATTAATAAAGGTTTTTTGCAGCATCTCTTCGTCCCCTAGTTGCAACCCCTTTTATTCATTTTACGGTACCTCCTTTCATATTATCTCTCTTACTTCTTTCCATGTACCCTCTCCTAACAATTATTTCATGGTGCAACTGCGAGGTTGTTTTCCTGTTACTCCTTTCGAATCTCTTTTACTCTCAGCGTCTTTTCCAGCGCTGAATGACCTCATAGGTCCCAGTGCTTATTAATTTGACTTGAATTCAATAATCCATCCATTCTTGTCACGTAGATCAATATGACCGAATCTCGCTCTTTTGTGTACATGTGCATGTATTCTTTTGACATCATCATCTCTCTCTCTCTCTCTCTCTCTCTGGAAAACTGCGCTTCCGTGTGAGTGTTACCTTTTATACTGTAAAACGAATACCGATAAAATGTTTCCCAAGAGAATTCCGTACCTATGTGGCTATGAAATAACATTTCCTTCATCAATGAAATCCTCATCTTTGTTTTAATATTCGAGGTTAAAAGTTTTTAATCTATAGTAATTGTAGTTCTTAATATGTCGTTCCCCAAATCGAATCCCCAAGTCATATTCGCAACAATGTTCCATAAATCATCTTTTTTTAAGTCTTGAAGGCTTTTTCTTAAGGTTTTTCCAGTATTTTATCCAGAAGAGAAGGTCGTACGTATGTAGTTCACGGCAGAATAACACTGAACTGACTTTCATAGCAGTTTCACGTTTTTACTCGTGAATATTATTAGAATAATAATAATAATAATCTTTTTAAACTTTTTACTGTTATCACTCAGCCAGTTGAATTCACAGTGCTCATATTCCCCAACCTAGCATTCTGATTTTCTTTTTCTTTTTGTCAGAATTAAATCTATATCCAAACTGTTTATGTATGTGTGTTTTCCCGTTTTTTTTTTTTTTTTTTGTCCCCACGTTCGAATTGCCATTAAATTTAACGGGATACTTCGCCATGCAAAAGGGAAAATGGCTTTTCGCCTTTACACGCCATTAATTTTCTTCGCAGCGAGGAATTGACAATGCTGACAGCACTCGGGGTTGTATGAAAACTGGGGCAGTATCGTGTTGTGCCGACTTGCACGTAAGAGCGATATTCCGCAATTGCTGTCCATCCATGAAATAGCATTAATGCGGTTGGTACATAGCTTCATAATGTTGTACTGAAAGCCCATTTTGCGAGTAATTTTATGCTTTTATACTTCATTGGTAAATGAAGCACAGGTGATTTTATTCGAGGATTGAGCTGTATTTGTTTAATCTGGGTTAGTAATGGCTCTGTGTTGGTTTGAACTTAATCTGCAGTTGTGTCGTAGTAATGGGAAATACCTATTCTTTCATATGTTTTGCTTCTACAGGTTGTAGAAATTAATTAGTTTTCTTATACAACTGGAAGATTTTTCTCCTCTGAGAAAAAGAACATTATGGAATAGATTATGAAATTTAATATAATTTGTATGTATGTTTTTTATATATATTGTAAATGACAATACATTAAAAGTATTATTTTTTATGAATGACCATGATAACTTAAATTTCCCATTCAATTATGCAGTTTCTGCATGATATCGCATGTGTAAAAGAGATCCAATGTTGATTATATATATATATATATATATATATATATATATATATATATATATATATATATATATATATATATATGTGTGTGTGTGTGTGTGTGTGTATGTGTGTGTGTGTGTGTGTGTGTGTGTAAAGCTAGGTGAGTTCGTGTCCTTTTTCTGTTTTCCAAGAATACACGGAGCTGCAAATGCCAACAAAGGTGATAATAAGTACCTCAACGTTCACTTGTCCTGGAAGTAGGAAATGTAGCTTTCATTAAGGGTGCGTCCACATACAGTAAGACGTGTCATGAATACCTCGGCAACTTATTGCTTACCTATCACAAACATGTTGAAAACAAGTTGACATAAAGGTCAGGGGAAACTTCATGTTGGTTGTTTTATCTACTCTTTAAAAGCTATGTCGGTCATGACTGAAGTGGGTAAAACTTTCCCAACTTTACCTTCAACTTTCCCTTTGTAAATCTCAGTCCAAAGTCGGCATTTTTCATGCTCAGGTTGGCTTTTTTTTTTTTTATCTGAAGGTTAAACATTGAAACCTTATGTATATCCTCACTCATTTTAAAAATGTTATCTGCTAGTTTGCTTAGAAATTTAATGTTTTTCTCTTTGAGCATGCACATCCACTCCAATGATAGTCTTTGCTCTGCAAGGCAACGTTTCATGTTGAGCATTCCTGTTCATTATTTTCAGAATATTCTTCTCTGAATAAATTTTGTGAAATTATCATTTGAACTTTCGTAACATTTACCTCCAGTTCTGTTCCCCCTCCTCATCCCACTTTCTTTTTTTACTATTTTAATTTTTATTTATACATTTCCGTGCATATTCCTAGCATATCATAGTCATTTCTCCTGGCTTAGGACGGATAAAGAATTTGCAGCAGTATTATCCGATATATCCTAAAAGATATATTTCAGAAGGATTTTGTATTAAACTTTTCCATAAACAATAAGCGTTCTGTTTCAGAGGTTTGTGAGTTTTAAATAAAAGCAGATTGATTTTTATTGTCCTAAAGAATCTCAGTTTGCAGAAACAATTCATGAAGACTTTAATGTTTCAAATGTTATCATATCTTTTTATTGGCAGATCTTTATGTATATACTGTTTCATATGTCATCGAAAACACTTCTATTTGGTTATTTGGTTTTCAATTAATGTCCGTTGATTTCGCTTTGATAGATACGACAGATGTGTTCTGTGTCTATTTAGTTCTTTTTGATATCTTAGGAAGAATGTCCCTTCCGTGTGTGAGTAACAATCTCCGATTTTCATGTGTTTAAGGTTTGCCTGGTAGTCCGGTTCAATTGCCTTACTCTAGATAAGACCGCGAGCTTCAGTTGCCTTTTGACGTGGAACAATCTTTTGGTTGAATTCTGCGAACAAGCTCTTTGTGTATAAGCTGCCTAGGATCCTGTTTCAATTGCAAGGTATTAACACATTATTGTTACATCTGGGTTATATTTTGGACACACATTAGTGTTGCCTCTGCGTAATATTTTGGACGCACATTAGTGTTACCTCTTAGTAATATTTTGGACGCACATTAGTGTTGCCTCTGCGTAATATTTTGGACACCGTTTGACTGACCTGAAATAGAATCGATCCTTCTCTTGTTTTGCCAAGTAATCCCCGATTGACCTCTATATTCGTGTACTCGATATATTTCAGTAATTTCACCGTGGCTGTAATTGGTCATTTTCCTCTACTGTCTGCCTGGGTTTGGGCATTTATTCCTCATACTATTTACCTTACGTTTTTTAACCTTCCCTTCATCAGGTTGGAGATGGAAGCGACGCTCAGTATTTGTTGCTTTTTTATCGTTCTCTTTCCTGTTATCTTACTTGCCTGGGCTGCGTAAGTATGCTTGTCTCTAGCCAATTTTATAGTAATAATATGCATTATATATATATTATATATATATATATATATATATATATATATATATATATATATGTATATATATATATATATATATGTGTGTGTGTGTGTGTGTGTGTGTGTGTGTGTGTGTGTGACGATTCCTTTTTAAAAAATTTTGGTCTTTTCATGAATGAATCTTATAGAGGTGGAAACAAGATTTATTTGCTGTTTCATGTCTCAATGTTACCGATTATGCTGCATTATGAAGCATTTATGCTTTGTGAATTGTAAAAGTGATAGTTTCCTAAACCAGTTAATCTTTTTCATGAAAATCTTATTTCTTCGACGCAGTGTGTGAAAATCAAATAAAGTCCACTTTCTTCTAAATATTGTTGTTCTCCCAACTAATTTAAGTCATTATACTTAGTCTGTTCATCTTGTTTCCTCTGCCGATGTGAAATCGCATTATGTTCTTACCCGCTTTTAATCCATTATGTCAGTTCTCTCGTTTTCATTTCGGCTAAAAATAATGATCACGATATCCAAAAGATTTCTTTGGATTTGTTGAAAGAATGACCGTTTCGGTTTTTCATAAGAAATGCAGTGATCGTGCTTCCTTGTTCAAGTAAGAAACTAAGTGAATTCATTCTTGTAAATGACATTTTTAGTAAGCGTCTGTCGACCTTTCTTCTGGAAACCGAGGGCGAACCTCAAGAGCAAATAAATTCTTTGTAAAATCTCATCAGCTGTACGAAGGAAGAGGACTCTTAAGACATACTACCGTAATACTGTTGTTGTTCTAGTGACATATAGTCATATATAGACAACCATGGGTAGATGTTTCGTATACATTCCCTCTTACCCGTGTTCATTTATGTAGGTCCGCATGGAACTTTGTTATTGATTTTGTCTTGGATGGCAAGCCGCTTCATAAGACCTTTCCTTTCTCTCTCTCTCTCTCTCTCTCTCTTCTCTCTCTCTCTCTCGCGTACTCTTCTCTCTCTCTCTCTCTTTTTTTTTTTTTTTTTTTTTTTTTTTTTACGGGAAGCCCTTAAGGGCAGTCTTTTGATCCAAGGAAAACTGAGGATATGAGTTCCTTGACTAAAACGAGTATTAGAAGGTAAAGAAGAGATTGATGGTAGCGTCATATTAAATTCCTTAACGGGTTATGGTTTTTATTTACCCTTATTTCGGTTAACATTTACTTGGTAGCTGTGTTTACATCTTTTTTTAATGCAATTTTTCTTGTGTGTATGTGGAAATTAAACTGGGTACCTTGATTGATGCCGATAAAAAAGGTCCTTTCATTTTTTTTTAAATATTTTATTTGTTGAGATCATTCATCTACAGTTGTGGTCAGACTTTACGATTTTGTAAGTTAACTATACTCTGTTTTTTTTTCCATCTGTCCAGCCGCCTGTGGTGGTCGCGCATGGTAACACTGCGTCCCAGGCTTTAAAGAGTTACGCTATGTCTAAGTTTTAAGTAAAAAAAGGATATCTGGGTGTACATTTGCAACTGTAAAGTGTTTTAATAATTTGATATATGCGAATTACACCGTTAACATTCGAAATAGGATGTTATTTAAAGTCCGGGACGCAGTGTTACCATACGCAAACACCACAGGCGAATGGACAGATGGAAAAGAACAGAGTACAGATGCCATGATATGTTTTGCTCCATGTTTCCCAGCATTTACTCCAAGGAAGCTGTGTTTGTCTTAGTTCTCTGAAGAGATTATTACGTCCTAATCTTGGATTGTTTTCAATATTTGAAACTTTTCCTCTGTTTTTCCATCAGGAAGAATTTGAGTGTGAGACTTTTTTTCATTTTTAATCTTCATTTGTTAATCATTTGAAAATACGATTTCATCATTTGTGAACAACTTGAAAATGCGACGTCATCATTTCCGAACTACTAGAAAATGCGTCGTTATCATTTCTGAACAACCGAAAAAAATGACGTCATCATTTCTGCCCAGCTTCAAAATGCGACGTCATCATTTCTGAACAACTTGAAAATTCGACGTCATCATTTCTGAACAACTAGAAAATGCGACGTCATCATTTCTGAACAACTTGTAAATTCGACGTCATCATTTCTGAATAACTTGTAAATTCGACGTCATCATTTCTGAACAACTTGAAAATGCGACATCATCATTTCTGAATAACTTGTAAATTCGACGTCATCATTTCTGAACAACTTGAAAATGCGACGTCATCATTTCTGAACAACTTTAAAATTCGACGTCATCATTTCTGAACAACTTGAAAATGTGACGTCATCATTTCTGAACATCTTGACAATTCGACGTCATCATTTCTGAATAACTTGTAAATTCGACGTCGTCATTTCTGAACAACTTGAAAATGCGATCGTCCATCATTTTCTGAATGCCAACTTTGAAAATTCGCGTCATCCAGTTCTAACAAGCTTGAAAAAATTCGCGTCATTTCATTTTCTGAACGAACCTTGAAAATAGTGACGTCAATCATTTTCTGAAGCAACCTTGAAAAATTGTGACGTCATCATTTTCTGAACAACCTGAAAATTTGACGTCGCATTCTGAACAACCTGAAAATGTGCCGTCATCATTTCTGAAACAACCCTTGAAAATTGTGATGATCCATCCATTTCTGAACCAACTTGAAAACTTGCGACGTCAGTCAATTTTCTTTTCGAACAACTTGAAAATGCGGACGTCATCATTTTCTGAACAACTGAACAATGCTTACGTCCAAAATGTTTCTGGAACAACGTGAAAATTGCGAAAACGATCATCTTTTCTGAACAACTTTGAAAATGTGGACGTCAATCCATTTCTGCAATCAACTTGAAAATAAATGCGACGTTCCATCCATTTCTGAACAACTTGAAACTGGCGACGATCATGCATTTCTGAACAACTTGAAAATAAAAGTCGGAAACGTCATCATTTTTGAAGGCAATTGAAACCTTGAACTGCGACGTCAATCCATTTTTGAACAACTTGAAAATGCGACGTCATCATTTCTGAACAACTTGAAAATGCGACGTCATCATTTTTGAACAACTTGAAACTGCGACGTCATCATTTCTGAACAACTTGAAAATGCGACGTCATCATTTCTGAACAACTTGAAAACACGATATCATAACTCAGAACTATGAGAGAGAAGGAGAGACGAGAGAGGAAGCCCACTTTCCGCCTGCCGCTCTTCCTCCTCGCCCCCCTTTCTTTCGCCCACAGAGAGAAGAAGAAGAAGAAAAAAACGAAAGAAATCGGTATTTTTGAAGATCAGCATTAGACCTTCCTGAAGAATCTTAAAAGAAGTACGTAAAACCTGCAGAAAACTTCGCCCACAACTTCGAACGAGGGATTGTGAAGTTTTTCCTTCGGCTATTGTTCCTCCCAGATGTCGAAGGCTTGTTACGAATAACGGTATTTGCTTCCATTAGGTATCCTATCTCCTTTTAAAAGCGCATGAAAATACCCAATATTGGTATTTTTGCTTTCGCACTCGGCGTTCGCTGGAAAAGTTTCGCTAAAAGAAAAACCAACAGAATTATTTGTCATGTTAATGAGGAAATTGAAGTTCACAAAAGTTTGAGAAAAACTGCATTGATAGTGGTATTTATCTATACTCTTGGACCGCCCCTCCTCCTCCTCCTCCTCCCTCCAACCCCTTCAGTACTCATCCTCCTGCCCTGAGAATGTTGGTCAGTTTCAACATTTTGGGACTTGAATGTTGTTGGTGCCAATAGAATTCAAGCTGCATTGCAGGGGTAATTTTTATAGCAGAATGAAAGCTGTAATTAGTGACATTTGTTGGCTGCGTTTGTTATTTGTCCTAATTATCTGTTTTGCATTTTATAACAAGGGAATTACCATTTCATATACTTGGAATGTGGCGATATATTATTTATCTGCTATAAATGCAAATCAGAGAGTTGTGGAATAATACGCGCTTTTCTAGGTCTGCGGAGCCTTCATTGTACTTGATTCTTCCCAAATATAGAGAACACATTTTGCATTTGAATGTTCGAATCATTTTTCTCTGATCGAGCAACTTCATAGCGTAACATTCTGGTGATCATTGCAAAGGTAATAACACCAATTAGAGTTCTGAATGACGAAAATAGCCCACTATATTTAGAAAAGAAACTTGTTTCTTTGAGAAAGTTAATTTGATTGTTATTTCGAATTCAACTCTGTAGGAATGGTTTTACTTTGAGGCAAAATTGCACCGTGCGCTCTCTTCGAAATTAAGGGTAATTATGTATTTTTCTCATTTGCAGCGTTGCTTGAAATTGAATCATATATTACCCAACCTGACTTGGTGTGCAACTTACATGAACGTTTTGTAGAAGTAGTAGTATTGCAATAATACCTAATTGTTATATATAATGCATTTAAAGAATTGCTTAATTTTTTGTGCGTATGTTTTTATATTACTGTTGTCGGCAGATAACTTCGTAAGTTTGTTTAATACTTAGCTCACACGTAATATGAGATAAGGCTACGGGGGCCCTTAACTGTAATTCGGATGACAAACGCAAAACATTAAGGACCATAAAGTGTCAAAAGTTTTTGCTTTGTATATCATTGGGTTTTGTGTTCTAGCATCTTGATATAGAACAAACAAGAAAAGGTGGCTGCTTTGTACATGTCAGGAAAGTGAAATCGTATTTCGTCATAAAACGGAGACTGCGTCAGTAAGAATGTTAAGTTACAATATGAATAATAAGTCTGATCTGAGTAGTATTACATATTTTATTGTATGGAAATAAACCTACGGCAAACATTCTTAAGAGAGGTACTCTCTGTTAAATATTTTTTTTATATACAACGGTAAAGTTTGTCAAAAACGTCAAAGGTTTATTTAATATCTAGGCCCTTTTTTGAATAGGTTAAAAAACGGGTAAATTTAACCTCCTACAAAGTTAATAGGATGGCGTTCTCTTCTACGTCTGCGATTTCCGTCACAGCTACCTCTTCTCCCTGTGGTTTCACATAGCAACAAACAGAAAGTTCATTGATTTTGGCGCAACTCAACATGATAACCATAGTAATCCGGACAGTGTAATGTATAGTCCCTTGCACGGGTTTTCCAATCCTTCTTGAGTGACGTCACTGACAAGGAAATAACGAATATTTCCTGTAATTAGCAGCGTTTATTCTCGAAAGGTAATCTGATTTATCCGTAATTCTAGGCTGAGTTGGTACCATTTTATTATGATATAGTCCCTTAATCAGTGCGGGAAGGGGTAGGGAAGACGGGTTTGCGTATTTAGTCTGATCATTGAACTCTTTGGTGCTTTCAGAACTGCTGCGAGAATACCTCCTTATAATTAAGCTCTTGAAGAGGCCTGGTGGAAGGCGAAATTATCGAGCTACTAGAATCTTTTATTCTTTTTCTCATGTTGGCTATATTGACATATCTTCGTGTTATGAAGATTATATCTGCACCTTATCATTTTCCTTTATGTGTATGTGTGTGTGTGTGTGTGTAATTTTTTTAGACAATACAGTAATATCTTATTGTAATGGGTGTAATGTCTGTCCGTCCGTCTGTCATTCAATCACGGCCAAACGGCTGTTCCGATGGGCATGAAACTTGGCAGGGTTATAGTGGGGACCCCTAAGATGGTTGATAATGGGGCTTCATCTCTTCCACTCCCCGAAGGGGGTAGGATGAGAAGGGATTCCCTGAAACGGAACTGGTTTTGCTCGTGAAACGAGGCTGGTTATGCCCGTAGACTTAGTCACTTTACTAATTTTCATACATAATTTCGGTATACATATGTTTGTTAGCATTCCCAGTACTGACATCACCACAAACAAGTAAAGGATAATATGAATGTGGCTTCATAGTTTGCAGCTAACCAGATCCTGTTAAGGTCACTCAGGAAAAACCAATTCATCTCTGAAATATCAGTGCGTTTGATCAATGTTTCTACATGATTGCCAACCGTTATATTTTATTATCCTCATCTGATTGGTAACTGTTTTATTTCATGTTTCAATGTGAGTGCTAACTTTTATATTTTATTTTTTATGTTATGTTGTGATTATATTTATTTGCAACCCATACTCAGTTTCCTTCTATTGATTCTCAGTTCTAAATACAGGGTAGTGGGTCAAAATGTCGACAGACTAAATGTCGACAGTCATAATGTCGACACTGTTTAAATATCAATGGACTAAAATTCGATAGTCATAATGTCGACACTGTTTAAATATCAGTGGACTAAATGTCGATAGCCATAATGTCGACACTGTTTAAATATCAGTGAGCTAAATGTCGATAGTCAAAATGACGACGACGGTCGTTACTTTTTACATGTTGTTGGACCAAATAATTTAAGCTGCAAAGAAAAGCAAAAGTGGATAAGACTTTATAAAAATAGTGAGGTGTATTGCGAATATTTATTTAAAGCGACATGACAAGAATTCTAAAAACGATGAGAAAAATCCATCACTGGAATAAACATAGTGTTATGAAACGTTAAAAAAAAATAGTGAAGTGTAATATGAGTATTTTATTTAAAGCAACATGAGAAGAATTTTAAAAGCAATTGAAAGATTCAATGCTGGAATAACAATACAACGCTATAAATTGCGAGCTATTGCGTGCGCGCAAAGAAAAAAAAAAGAAGAAATGATAATAATTCTAGTACATTTTTAGTGTTATAGGCGTCAACAATGCTTTTCAACCTGGCGTTTACTTCAGTATATTTCTTGTTCTTCTCCCGACATCCTTTCCTCGGAGCTTGCTTTAATATCGTCTCCTTACTTGCTTGTTCTGAAAGGAGTTTTCGAAGAAGTTTTTCTTCTGTTGTCTGGATAATCGTCATCCCCTTCTTGAAAGCATTATACCACCCCTCAAGCATGTTCTCTCATAACATGGCCATAAGTTAACTTCAAACTTTGACAACCTCCTTCTTCCACGCTGAAAAACGCCCAACCAAGTCGTCTTAAAGTATAGTAGAAATCCATCTGAATTATTATCTGTTTCTTGATCTAGAGATGATGCCAGTGTCAAAGCAATCGCATACGTCGTATGGTGGCACAAATGCGAGTGCTTGAAGTCTTTTTTATGATCTTTGCATTTTCAGCGTTTGATTACCAACACTGCCAACCCAATCCTTGTACCGTTCGCCAGAGGCACTGTCAAAGATGAAAAAAAAAGAACATCCATAGACTTCAACATCTGGGAAACACTTTTTCACGCTTTTGATGGCTGAACGTTCGAAATCTAGCGATAGTGAAACTGGATGTAAGTTATAACTTATAAGCCAGCTGAATATCATGCCATATTTATTCTCATTTTGTAAGTTGTAACCCAATACGTAAGAGGAAGAGTCCTTGTTTTCATGTATCGTGGTGCGTACTGTATAAAGCTATTTTCCTATTGGAGCCCAATCGAAGGTGCCAACGCAAAACTATCTCCTTTTTTCTTTAAGAAGCTGAGGATTCCTTGGGGTAGAATAAATATTCACTTCTCCACAGCTGTACTGTAAACAAATTTCATTCTCGTCGTAACTGTTTTTTTTTTTCTTTTCCTTTTTTACTAGTCACAGAATGACGTGCTCGTGTCACAGTACACGTAAGTGTTTCTTCTTTTGGAAAAATTTACAGCAAATATTTCCAAAATTTTAATTTCTTTGTCGACATTCTGTTAACATTTTAAATACAGTATATAGCTTTCCAGTGTTTGCTCTTTTATGCCGTTATTCATTTTGATGTACCGTTCACTTCCCAGTACTTTTATTTTGAAATGTTTCAGTAATTTCCGCGGATATATCTCATTGCTTTCTCTTGTCGAACAAAAAATGAATCATCAAGTAAAAAAATCTGCTGCTCGAACTCTTTTGCCGTCTGGTTTTTGCAGCGCACTGTGCGAGATTTAATTAAAAACTAAGAATTATTTTCCGCGAGTCGGAGAGGTGCATTCCTAACTAACAACCTTTTACAACTTAGTTGCTGAAGCCAGAATTTGAATTTTAAACAAGTAACGTTGTTATCTGCTACCGTCATTCCACAAGAACAGGGATTTCGTTTAACTTTAATACAGTAACTTATCGCGTAAATCGCTATCGTCTTTTTAGATCAAAGTCAGTATAGTGTATTGCCGTAATCCCGGATCGCTCGTGCCATTACGTGAAAGACGAGCTCGCTGGATTGGCACTGGGACATGTAAATTACATGAGAAATGCGTCGTCTTTTGTCGCATCGGCGTTGGTGAATTTCTCCTAAACCACCAGAAGATAACTTGAGCCGGAGTGATGGGGCGGCCTTATGGCTCAGTGACACGAATTTCTAAAGACCTGGTTGCTAGACGACCTGATTCTTTTTCCTTTTTACCAGTTCTCTAGTGACGAAGTCATTCTTCATGACGGGAGGGTCAGTGGCCTGTAGATGTATACGCTTACAGACACGCACACACGTATATGCTGTCAACTTCGAAGGGGGCGAAAAAAGTTAATGTATTCTTATAATACATTGGAAAGGAATATCATTGAATCTATCTTTATGAAAGAAAGTTAATGCCATAATATGAATATCAGTCAATGCATTCATAAACTTGTTCCTTTAATTTTAGAAGAAATTTGTAAAATGTTTGCATCTTAGGTAAGCCAGTAGAGATGTATGGAAAAGGATTATCATATTTGTAAACAGTACGGGGACAGTAATACTAATGAGTATATTCTTTTTTTCTTTTCTTTTTTTGCCACTCCCCCTGACACCTGTCAGGTGTGGATTTGTAGGCTCGTACGTTGTGTATGTTTTCCGGTATTGTCCCTTCAGTCTTTTTTGTGATTACTACCGCTAGCCCCAATGATTTTTGTCACCACTTCCCCGTTTCCCCCGCCCCTTTGACACCTGTCAGTGTTTCAGATTCCGTTAGTCTCAAATGATTTGTGATACCGTTCGTGGAGTACTGTCTACTGTGTATATATATATATATATATATATATATATATATATATATAATATATAAATATATATAGTGATCAGTCCTTTGTCAAACGGCTTGGTAATAAAATGGAAACCGGTTAGGACCTACACCAGGTCTCATTATTTTTTTCGCTTTTGGTTATTTGTGATTAACGAATCACATGATAAAGTGATTATAATTGCATACATACAAATATATATATATATATATATATCTATATATATATATATATATATATATAATATGTACTATATGTATACACCATATACATACATAACAATACATACGTACATATAACACACATGTATGGATATGCTTAAATGTGCATTCATGCGTGTATGAACATGCGTGCATATAATACACTGTATTTTTCTCCAATATGAAATATCTCGATAACCCTTCAGGTTTTTCGAGGAATTTAAGAACCAATATTGCGGAGATTGTTAAAGCCCCCTGTCAGGGGAGTCTGAAATTACAGGTCATAAATTACTCCAGAGCGGTCTCGCGCTCCCTGAATGGAAGATCATTTATTTGATTTGGTTACCTCCTTCCATTCTGCCCTCCCAACCCCCCAACCCCCCCCCTCCAACCCCCCCTCCCAATATTTCTCCTCTCCTACTTCTCTTCCGTCTTTTATGTCTGCACAAAGAGGCTGCTTCGCATTTTACTTCTTCGTGCTGCGTCTCGTTCTCGCGAGTGAATGTTGTGTGGACCTTGTACTTTTAACTGCATATATATATATATATATATATATATATATATATATATATCATATATATATATATATATATATAATATATATATATATATATATATAATATATATATATGTATATATATATATATATATATATATATATGTATGTATATATATATATATATATATATATATATATACATACACATATGTATAAAGACTAAGAAGACATACACGAGATTATTTTTTTCATTCTTCTTTTTATTCAATGTTTTAAGGATGGTTTTCCCAGCTTCTCCTACTGTGCTTAGATTTTGCGATATTTATGTTTTCCACGCATGGCTCTACACACACATACACGCACGCACATATATATATATATATATATATATATATATATATATATATATATATATATATATATATGATATATATGTATATATACACAGTATATATATATATATATATATATATATATATATGTGAGTGTTTATATATATGTATATATAGTATACAATATGACTGGTAAAAATGTTCTGTTACAACAGAATTCCACCTAATAAAAGGCTCCTTTTACTATATATATATATATGTGTGTGTGTGTGTGTGTGTGTGTGTGTGTGTGTGTGTATTGTATGCATTAATGTATGTGTGTGTATGTGTGTGTGTGTGTTTGTGTAGGTTGCCGGATGGAAATTACATAGAAAAAAAAAAAAGGCAAGAGCTTGACACATGCGCTCCCCCTGCCTTGTTAACTCCAGCGACGCAATTCCCGCTATCTGTAAGAATTTCCGAAATCCTCCTTATAAGCTGCCGCGTAACAATGGAGGGACTAAAAGCGTAGCCTCCGAGGTTGTCAGCTCGTTAGTTAAGCCCCTATATCTTAGTCACGTGATGCCAGTCTTGTGAAAGGTCGATACTGGAAGGTCGTCGTCGTCGTGCCTGGGCTCCTTTGTTAACTGTGAGAGTCTGAGCTGATGACGCTGCGTTTGTGCCATGGAAAGGAAGATTTGGTCGATCGTCTGAATAAATTCAGTCCTTTTTATTCCTCGGGGAATGAATGAGTCAATGTCTTCGTCTCGCTGATGGCGAGAAAGTACTTGTTGTGCTTTGATTTTATCTGTCGAATGTTGTTTTACTTTAGAGTTATTTTGGGGTGTTTATACATTGAAGAACTGGAAAAAAAAAATCTTTGCATTTATTCCTCATGGAATAAATTAATGTCATCGTCTCGCTGATGATGAGAATACAATTGCGCTTTGATTTTATCTATCAAATGTCGTTTTTATTTAGTTCGTTGAATGTTAGAGTAGTTTTGCAGGGTTTTTTACGCTGAGGAACTAGAAAAATATTCGCTTTCTCACCTACTGAATCATTTTTCTTTCAATCGTCTGCTTAGACGAGTAATAAATTTCTTTATAAATTACAAGGGAATTATTTTTTTTTTTTGAGATATTTGACCTGCACGTCGTTCCTTTTTGACACCTTGCGATACCTGTCCTATTCAATGGAAAAGCTTCCAATAATTCCAATATATTATTGTCCAGCTGATACGCAAAATCGTATGGATAATTTTTTCTTATACTATAATAAATTTCATTGCGTGTAAGTTCTGCTAAAAAGAAAAAACTTTATGACCATTAGATATTTAATGTCCGAATGATCTATTTAGACATCTTTAATGTTAGTTAAAGATGTATTTGAATGAACACCTGTAAAAATAGAAGATTCTCTAGTAAGTTTTCGAATAAGAAAAGCTGTATTTTTTGCGGACAAAGTAAATGATTTCAAGTCGGAAATTGACAATACTGTCAGGTTTGGAGAAAAGTAATATCTCATCTGATGCCCAGCGCGAAAAGAGTCTTAATACTAGGGCTTTTAATGGCAGCAATGTGTGCTATTTATATTTTCGACCGTTCGTAAGAATTGTGAGTACTTTAGCCTTTAGTAAATGTGCTGAAGTATTCTGTAGACTAGGAAGGCAATAATATTGCTGACAGCTTTCTAAATTATCTATAGGTTCTAGTATTATTGGTGTCAATTTTCTGCCTCTTGATATTTTGAGATAATATGAAAACCTACAATAATTTGACAAGGATTCAAAATAAAGCGTTAGGAATTGAATTGAATATAGAATTTAGGCCAAAGGCCAAACATTGCGACCTATGAAGTCATTCAGCGCATGGAAGGTGTGACAGGAAGAAAACCTCGCAGTTGCAATATAAATCGGTTATCGTTAGGAGAGAGTGGAGAGTAAAATGGAAGAAAGAGAATATGAAAGGAGGTAGAGTAAAAGGAACGAAAAGGGTTGCAGCTAGGGGTCGAAGGCACGATTTGAAGAACCTCAAGTAATGCCGACAGTGCACCGCATGAGGTGCACTACCCCCACCTACGGGAATTGGGAATTTGATGGACTATGCTCATTTGCGAGAACCAAAATGCTAAAAGAAATCGGAGACTTATCTTTGTACTTGCTTGTAGCAGAACGTCCAGGTCAAAGCATGAGAAAGACGAACTGAAATATTTTTGTTACTGATGGAGAGGTATTAAATATACCTTTTAATAAATGACCACTATATTATCGTAAGTGACGCTTCCATGTATATTTACAAATCTTTAGTTTTTCTGAAAGACTGCTTATGCGACAGTCTCCCCCAAGCACTCAGAGCAGAAATCCATTATACTGATTGCCCAAGTAAGTACGTAGAATTTTTATGTGAGGTGCAGAGGGATTAGCTCCTTCCTGCTCACTTCTCTGTAATTACCTAACCTGTAGCTTCGATTTAACTTATTTATATCCCTGGCAAATTAATCTTTGGTTACTTATGATTCAACATTGATGGTGTTCTTTCGATAAAGTGACGACGATTGTTTTATGAGCTCCAAGTCGTTGCTTTTGCATTCAAAGAACCCAGTGGTTCCAATGATCTTATTCGCTTTTATTCATTCGAATTCTAGCAATACCACGTGATCTTTGTAACCCCACGTGCTCTTAGTTTTTTTCTAATTTTGGCAATACCACGTGATCTTTGTAACCTCACGTGCTCTTAGTTTTTTCGAATTTTGGCAATACCACGTGATCTTTGTAACCTCACGTGCTCTTAGTTTGTTCGAATTTTGGCATTACCACGTGATCTTTGCAATCCCACGTGCTCTTAGTTTTTTCGAATTTTGGCAATACCACGTGATCTTTGTAATCCCACATGCTCTTATATTTCGAATTCTGGCAATACCACGTGATCTTTGTAACCCCACGTGATCTTATATTTCGAATTCTGGCAATACCACGTGATCTTTGTAATCCCACGTGATCTTATATTTCGAATTCTGGCAATACCACGTGATCTTTGTAACCCCACGTGCTCTTAGTTTGTTCGAATTTTGGCAATACTACGTGATCTTTGATCTTATTTTTTCTTATTTATAGCAATCCCACATGATGTTAGCTCTTATATTTTCTAAGTGTGGCAAACCCACGTGATCTTTGCAATCCTATGTGCTCTTATTTTTTCTAATTGTGGCAATCCATCGTGATCTTACAACCCTACGTGCTCTTATTTTTTCTAATTGTTACATGTTAGGTTTTCTTATTCATTCGAATTGTGGTAATTTCACGTGCTCTTATTCATTAGAATTGTGGTGATCTCATGTACTTTTATTCATTGAGTCCCACGTGTTCTTATTCTTTCGAATTTTGAAATCCCCACGTGTTCTTATTCATTCGAATTTTCGAATTGTGACAATCCCCACGTGCTCCTATTCATTCGAATTTTCGAATTGTGGCAATCCCCACGTGCTCTTATTCATTCGAATTTTCGAATTTTGGCAATCCCCACGTGCTCCTATTCATTCGAACTGTGGCAATCTGGTACGCTGTCAATGAGAGCAGTTTATAGATAGCTAAGCCCTTATCCCTTTCCCCTGTGAAAAGAGGCCCTTTCTCAGTCCCTGTACCCGACAGCAACTTCGGCGAGCAAGTCTTCGAAAGGCTAATCATCTCTTTCGGCGGTGCGATGCTTCAGAAAATTGTTATGAAGGTTAGAATGAAATTTGGGCCGAAAAGTTTATATCAATTATAACACCTGAGTGCCCCGTCTGAGTGGAGAGAGAGAGAGAGAGAGAGAGAGAGAGAGAGAGAGAGAGAGAGAGAGAGAGAGGCCTAAGATGTTGCTTAGGCATATTATATTTCATGCTAAAATCCTGCCTCTTCTTTTTCATTTTATTTTTTGCGTTAATTTAGGTTTAGTTTTTCTTTCTGTCTTATCTTTTAAGTGTTTTTTTTATAAAGTATGCTTTTTGATATTATCATAGCTTTTTTTGAGCTATATTAATGATATGACAGAGTGTATTAAGGGTATTATTTTTCAGTATTCACTACCTTTAAATAAAGAAATATATTAACTCAAACTTCAAATCCCGCCCTTTTTCATTTCAAGTTTTAAAATTTTGATTCATATCCTGATTGTCGGCACTGCCAATATATTTATATTCTTATTTCGAACCGATTACTGAATGGCTTCTTGCGTCAAAATTACCTTGACGTAATATATTGTGCTGATATATAAGCACGCCATGTCTTAGTCGCTGCCAAACCACCTGGCTTTCTCACCTTAAACAAATCAGATACCTTGCATATTCTAGCCACTCTAGGATAGTACACACAACTACGTCTTCTGCTGTCAAGCTGTCAAGTCCACTACCATTCTAGTACTGACGCAAAAAAGCAGAGGTTCGAAACCTGGTCAGGGCAGTTACACGCGTGCGTAATTCTCATCGGGTATGAGTCATCCCCAAAGTATGGCAAATTCAACGTTAACGCGATGAGTACTGGTTATTATACAAAACTTTGCTTAACTTTGCTGACTATAAGACAGCGCCATATTGAACGTTTAACTTTTTATTAGCTGTTAATACATCAAGGTGCTGTAGATAATCTCAGAAGTTGAACTCTCTCCCTCTCTCTTTATATATATATATATATATATATATATATATATATATATATATATATACATATGTATATATATGATATATATATATATATATAATATATATAATATATATCTATATTTTAGATATTATAGATATACATATTTTTAATTTTAAGTATCATTTGCCGATATTATAGTTAGCATGAGAATTACTCTAAACTACTGCATGGTAAATGGCCCTTTCTTGTAAGATACAAGAAAAGACACGACAGCAGTAGAAGATAATTGAAATGACATCAGATCGTAACGGTTTGGTGTAAGCGGCAGTGGATAATATGAAATGCGGGTGCCAACAAGGTACTACGAGAAATGCCAATTCGTGATCTTTTACAGTTAATATTTCAATTTGTTGTGTTTCTGAATGTTTATTCAAATTAAGGTACTGTCATTCATGGCTTTAATATGATGTTTTTTCCGTTGTATGTATGATGTTTTTTCCGTTGTATGTATGTATATAACATGTACGTATTTATGTATGATGTTTGTGTTAATATATGTATGTATAAAGATTGCAGAAATATATTTCCCTAACGAAGATTGTGTACCAAACTTTCATAACAGTTAGACCTACAACACAGCAGTTTTCTTCAATTCCACCTGAACTTGTACTTCGTTTTTATGTAACTAATTTTAAGGACAATAAGCTCTATACAGTTACGCTACTAAAATATGCACAAGAGTCCCAGGGCAGTTCTTTGCCTGGATAAACTTTTGCCAAAGGAAATCTAGGGAGGCTGGAGTAACTCTAGCAAGAATTCCTTCCCTTTCGTCGACTTTTGATTACATTTCGCCATCCTATGATTTAGTCAGCCAGCCACTCAGGTTTTTATTCGCATTGAATAACCGATGTTTCTGGAAGTGGAGATTGTCTGGCATCACTCTCTCTCTCTCTCCGGCACCGGCTTGTGTTCTTCCAGCAATCGGCGGCTCCCCGCCTCGTATTAATCACAGTTACTATCGTCCTCCCTGTGGCACTCGTTTTTGTCATTGGCACCTTAATGAAATACGCAGTGCTGGGATTGCCTTTAATATTGCTCGGCTTAGTTGTTTGGTCAGCAATATTGCTTCTAAAATTTGCAGGAGTCCCCAGCGCAAAGAATTGTGGAGATCTGGTTAGTTTATTGTTTTCTTAATTTGTTCCCCTTCTTCGAACCATTCTTTCTTTATTACGTCGGGCTGCGGTGTTATTGTCACTTCTGGCAAGAATAGTCTTTAAGTAAAATATGAAGACTTATAATGTTAATTTAGGCTTCATAAGAATATTGGATTTTATGTTCATGTATATGCATGATTTATACTTTGAAGGGCAACGCATTTTCTTTATAACAACCTTCCTTTATTCAATCGCGGATTAATTGCATCTCAGCTGTGTACATTAAATTAGTTGTTAGTTGCCGAGGCAAATGGATTCCGTGGAAGGGGCCTTCCACTCGTGATAGCAGTCCGGTATGAAGTCATGAACGAGCTGAGGTAAACAAGACAACGTTACAGTGCTAAGCCACAGGTCCCAGGCTGTCATTTGGGGTCAGGATTGCCAACCCTTGAGCTTGTATTGACCGGGGATGACAAGTTTAATATATAATGTCATAATTCACTTCTCGCTACGTCCTTCAATCGGGGCGGGGTTGTGCTGCTGTTCTATTGACAAGAAAGGGCCCACCTTTCTTAACCTCCGGTACCCTAACCCTCGATTTAAATCACTCCCCCCTCCCCCTCCCTCTCCCCTTCCCCACTCCCCCATGCACTCAGCCCGTCATTCATCCTAAGCCTTTCATGCACCTATTCAAAGACCCCAGTGTCCATTGTCGCCCTATTTTAAAACTTATGAATAGTTTTAACTATAGAAAAGTTAAAAGTGGTTTTTTGTATGACCTTACGAGAGATCATTTTGTAAACGCCATCGAAGACAGAAGTGGCTATACATTATTTATAAATTAAATATGTATATGTAATAAGTAGTGAGGATTGGGAAGCTGCCGCAAACCCAGTACTTATACTAAAAATGCGCATGAAGTTTTTCATTGTAATAGAGGTGACGTAAAAATTCGCGTGTTTAGAGAAATTTTAAGAAATAATTTATCATGATTACATCAACTATATATATACGCACGCATATTATTTATATATATATATATATACATATATATATATACCTGTATATATATATATATATAAATATATATATATATATATATATACGTTATATATATATATATATATATATATATATATATATATATAATCACTAATAAATAGTATTTATCAGTTTTAAGTCGCGTTAGTTTCCTGGTCGTTGCCACATTCATGCTTCAACTGTTGATTCGTGAATGAGCTCGTAGTACAGAATCCTTCCACAATGTTACCAGCTTCTTATTCGTACAGAGAAAGCTTATCGGTAACGAATTAATGTCCCTATAATCAATACACCATTATCATTTGATCTCTCACGCACTCTCTCACTTCCTGAGTTTTGTAAGTCTTACTCTCTCCCTCCTATCAATGTCAAATTATACTCTTGTGTCCACCAACATCACATCGCCTTCTATCCCCAAACATTTCTGTTCCATCCTTTCACCTTTTACCTCTTTTAGGGCTCTCTACAATTCTCACTCTTTCAATTGTTTTCAACCCTAATATGTTGTTAAGAAAAAAAAAAAAAAAAAAAAGAAAGCTTCTAACGTCTACACTTCATATCCATATAGGAGCGTTGACTCAGCGATATCCAGTCGAAAGGTCCTCTTATCCAACGCCTCGACTTCCAGTCAAAACGGTCTCCGTAATTTTCAGTCAACAACACAATGAATGGAAACATAACTGCTTAAGCTAAATGTCTATTGAGAAATAGAAATAGGAAATTTCAGACTGATATTCGTGCCTCGTCGTATTTTATTGTGCGTTATTCAATATTTTCTTACAATTACGTGTACGCTGAGGAGGTAAATGATTTTGTAGAAGTGTGTGTGTATATATATATATATATATATATATATATATATATATATATATATATATATATATATATGTGTGTGTGTGTGTGTGTGTGTGTGTGTGTGTGTGTGTGTGGAATAATAAAGATGCTTAGAAAATTCATCACTTACGAATGAATAGGCAAAATTATAAACATCTTGCTCAGAACGCGATGTTCGTTTGCTCAGTTTTCATCGATTAATTCTGTATGTTATAAACAAATGTTTATTGTTTGCTACCAGTCTGTTGCTACAGATGTTTGTCCCTTTATCTTGAATTTCCAAGTATATATGCATGAGTAAATAAATTAGTATGAAGTAATAAAAAAAAATACAAGTTGTATATATCCATAGTTTCAAACATTAACATTAACTACCTTTCCAAGTCTTACTTTCCTTATGTCTGTCCTTTAATCTTTTATTTGCATATATATATATATATATATAATATAATATTATATATATATCATACTATATGATATATCTATATATACATATATATAATATATATATATATATATATATATATATATATATATATATATAAAACTCCCGTTGCAAGTCTAATTTACTTCCTTTTTTCTTTTTTTTTCCTTTTCTCTTTTTTTTTTTTTTTTTTTTTTTTTTTTTTTTTTTTTTTTTTTTTTTTTTTTTTTTTTTTTTTTTTTTTTTTTTTTTTTTTTTTTTTTTTTTTTTTTTTTTTTTTTTTTTTTTTTTTTTTTTTTTTTTTTTTTTTTTTTTTTTTTTTTTTTTTTTTTTTTTTTTTCTTTACAAATTGGTTTTGTGTCAGATATCGAGATCTTTATGTTACGTGCGTGTGTATTATGAGAGTTGATTTTTCTCTAATTACTTTAAATGTGTGTTATAATTATATGGCTGTAAGTAAGATACACGACTTCGTGCTAAATAAGTAGCGAAGATTACTGACTTGGGCTCCGAGCGCTGTAATTATAGCGTCGTAAAGAATAGGAAGGTTATGGCAGCTATTGATACACATTAGATCTTAGATCATCTCATTTCGTAAGTGATAATATTCGGCGTGATAACAGTTATTATTGCTGAGCGAATGGATGTCGTGGTTAAGCTATTGCTAACCGTGAAAAATTACCAAGAAAAATTTTATTTTAACTCTGAAGAAATAACTTACATATATTTATAAAAATGCATTTACTTTGAATTTTTTATATTCAAATGTGACCTCCAATTTTTATAGTAAGAATAATGAATGATTAGATGCTTTTATGGCAGTTTTTGTAGCAGGGTTCGTTTTGGGTGTTTGAATCGCTGGAAAAGGTATTTCCTTTACTGTGCATTTAAAAATTCCTATAATGAAGGCAGTGTGTATGTCATGGGTTTGTAGATGGTTACTTTTCGAATAAGATTATAATAAAGAGTTTAAACATAGGGCAGAACATGACAGATGTACTGTATCATTATATTTAGCATCTGTCACCGCAATCCCTTTCCGTAGGAGGCCATTTGAAAACCTATTAAGATGTACCCTAGTTTTTCAGTCACCTCTCTTAATACCCAGATGAGCAAAAGAACTCTCAAAACATACCAGGCAAAAGGTTAGTTCACTGACACACTCATTCTGGACAACCTCTGTGTCACAGAGTCGTCAAACGCTTACCAACTGTAACAATCAGAATCTTCACGTTTTTGTTCATTTGTATCTAGGCCTCATAGTGACAATGATTTCCAAAATGTGAAGAAATCGAGAAGTTAAGAAGGCGTTGTGGTTAATAAATACTACACCGCTTAATATATTTAGCACTCACTAAAATGTTTAGTGTTATGTGACAACTTCAGTTCTAACTACGACCTTAAGACTTAGTAAAGTGAAGTAGGTTTAAGTGTGATATCTATTCTCACCGAGGTATCAATAGCATTCATCTTTATATTCTTCTCAGCGACGTAAGAAGCTTGATAGTATTCATTGTGATTTCCATTAACTACATATATTTAATACCGCGATCTTCAGAATGACCACAAATATCTGATACTCATGGTAATCTCCTTTAATTAAATTGAAAGCTTGTATGATATACCTATTTAAGATTATACCCTTAACCCCCCCCCTCTACCAATATTAAATGAAGGAGAAAACACGCAAACCATCATAGTGATGAATGCGCAGGGTTTAGTTACGAGTAACTCAAAAAGAAAAATAGAGTACTTAGAAGAACTAACCCAAAATGAAAAGAAAATAGATATAATGAATATAAGTGAAACCTGGTATTCCAAGAGACTGGGAATGATGATCAAATAAAAGGGTTCCAAACTTATAGATCAGATAGAAAAAATAGGAATCAAGGGGGAACCGCAATATATGGGAAAGACAAAAAACAAGGAAAAATATACGAGAAATATAGTAACTCAGAATGTGAACTAATAGCGGTAGAATTTGAATCTGAAAAATTGATAAAACATAGTTATTTTTATAATAGAGAGAGAGAGAGAGATAAAGAGAGAGAGAGAGAGAGAGAGAGAGAGAGAGAGAGAGAGAGAGAGGTTGATATATCGTAACTGATCTTTCTTTACATGTATATTAATTTTTTTTGTAAATTATTTTGATTTATTTTTGTCTCTTATTATTTTGATTCTACATGTTTTCCTTCTTCTCTTACGACTCAAGTATTTCGTTTTTGAACATACAGACATTCTAATTCTTGGAATCCCGTTTGTCAAAGTAGCGAGATTTTTGGGCCGCCCATGAGAATATGAAGGATTTCCATTAATGATTCAAACGCACAGTCACATCGAAAATTGCTTTCAAACTTCGCCGACAAGAATGACCGCGCCTTATGCATACATTGGATGATATATGTAGAAATCACAAGGACTGGACTATTCTCCTATCTGGTGACTTCAACTTTCCTTTCGTAGAATGGAAAGAAACGAATAGGAGACTGTGGTTGTACTTATACATATAAAAAAGAGAGTAATAGTAGTGCAGAAGATAAGAGGCAATTTGAAAAGCTATTAGATATGCTACTAGAATACAACATTCAACAAATAAATCACCTGCCAACAAGAAAGGAAAATACTTTAGACCTAGTATTTGTGAACGAGATGAATTATGTTAAAGAAATAATAGTTTATAATGCGAGTATTTCAGATCATAATGTCATAGAATTAACAGTTCATTCCAAAGCAAGTGAAAATAGATAAGCAAGAAATGAAAAAGTGGGAAGGATATGGAAAATACAACTTCTACAGTAAAAATATAAAATGGTCAGAAATTAATGAAGAATTAAACAAAGATTGGGATAACATTTTCGTAAGTGATGACATAAGGGTAAATACGGAGATATTATATAAAATATTGGAGAAAATAGTGGATAAATATATACCGAAGAAGAAAAGTAAACATCATTCATGCATACCAAGAGACAGAAGGATCTTGTTCCAGAAAATCAGAAAGTGGAAAAAAGGTCTTGCAAAAGAAAAAAATGCATGGAAAGTTATAGAACTAAAAAGTAAGATAGAAAATGCAGAACAAAAGATTATACAATCAAAAGAAAATGAAAAACGGGACTTGGAAGAACCCTATTAAATATCAAGCAAAACCCCAAACTATTATACTCATATGCGAAGAAGATGAATAAAGGAAGAATAGAAATAGGCCCTCTGAGAATTGAAGGGAGATTAACGAATGAAAAAAAGGAATTTGCAACATACTGGCAGAACGATATAAGAGAGAATTCACCCTAGAATTAGATAATGAAGATAATGATATAGAAGTAAGGGACGAAAATAGTGAATATTTAGCTGACATAGAAATTAATGAAGCTGATATTGTGCAGGCAATTAATGAAATTAAAAATGGAGCTGCTGCAGGGCCGGATGGAGTCCCTGCTATTTTGTTAAAGAAAGTAGTTCATTCTATCGCAAAGCCACTTGCAATATTATTAAGACAAAGTGTAGATACAGGCAAGATTTATGATGACACAAATTAGCATATATCACATACTTTCAAAAGTGGATCAAGACTAGAGGCAAGTAATTATAGGCCTGTGAGTCTAACATCACATATTATGAAAGTGTATGAAAGGGTAATGAAGAAAAATATTATGAAACATTTAATAAAAAATAATTTGTTTAATATAGGACAACACGGTTTCGTACCCGGAAAAAGTACACAAACCCAACTGTTAGTCCACCGTGAGAACATATTCAAAAATATGAAAAGCGGAAATGAACAGATGTGGTTTATCTAGACTTTGCAAAAGCTTTTGTTTGACAAAGTAGACCATAATATATTAGCAAAGAAAATTAGAAAACACAATATCGAGATAAAGTAGGAAGATGGTTAAAAGAATTTTTACACAACAGAAAACAGAAAACAATAGTTATTGCAAACGATGAGAAAATCGGATGAAACCAAGGTAATATCCGGTGTGCCACAAGGTACGTGCTAGCTGCAATATTGTTTGTTATTATGATTGAAGACATAGACAGTAATGTTAAGGATTCGGTAGTGAGTAGTTTCGCTGATGACACAAGAATAAGTAGAGAAATTACTTGTGATGAAGATAGGAACGCTCTACAAAGAGACCTTAACAAAGTATATGATTGGGCAGAGGTAAATAGGATGGTATTTAACTCTGATAAATTTGAATCAATAATTATGGAGACAGAGAAGGAAAGCTATATGCATATAGGGGACCTAATATGAGACAATTCACAAATAAGGAAGCAGTTAAAGACCTTGGTGTGATGATGAATAGGAACATGTTATGCAATGATCAAATAGCCATTCTGTTGGCAAAATGTAAAGCAAAAATGGGAATGTTGTTACGGCACTTCAAAACAAGAAAAGCTGAACACATGATTATGCTTTATAAAACATATGTTCGTAGTCACTTGAATATTGCAATATGATATGGTACCCACACTATCAAAAGGATATTGCACAAATAGAGAGTGTACAAAGGTCCTTTACAGCTAGAATAGAAGAAGTTAAGGACCTAGACTACTGGGAAAGACTACAATCCCGTTTAAAAATTATATAGGTTCTAGCAAAAGGAGAAGAGAACGCTACATGATAATTCAGGCATGGAAACAGATAGAAGGAATAACAGAAAATATCATGGAACTAAAAATATCAGAAAGAGCAAGCAGAAGTAGATTAATAGTGCCCAAAACTATACCAGGAAAAATAAGGAAAGCACACAGAACATTAATCCACTACGCATCAGCATCGATAATGCAGCGTCTATTCAATGCGTTGCCAGCTCATCTGAGGAATATATCAGGAGTGAGCGTAGATGTGTTTAAGATAAGCTCGACAAATATCTAAACTGCATCCCAGACCATCCAAGATTGGAAGATGCAAAATATACCGGAAGATGTACTAGCAACTCTCTGGTAGACATTAGAGGCGCCTCACACTGAGGGACCTGGGGCAACCCGAACGAACTGTAAGGACTGTAAGGACTGTAAGGACTCTCTCTCTCTCTCTCTCTCTCTCTCTCTCTCTCTCTCTCTCTGTATTTTTCTTTATATTAACCATAATTTTATGAAGGGATTTTTCACTTGGCAAGTATTTGTGCTTCTCCAAGTATTAACGTTTCATATTACCCTCATATATATAGATATAATATATATATATATATATATATATTATAATTGTATATATATATTAGCTGACCAATGCGACACTGCCTGGGAAATCTCTGAATGATAACTGATAAACTATCTCTCTCTCTCTCTCTCTCTCTCTCTCTCTCTCTCTCTCTCTCTCTCATTCCTGTTAAGATAGCTGCTTCAGTTGCATGGCATAGCATTTTTTACATGTATTTCACCACTGTGTGTGTGTGGTTTTTGTGTAGTTTTTATATAGAGAGAGAGAGAGATAGAGAGAGAGAGAGAAGTAGAGAGAGAGAGAGGACGAGAGAGAGAGAGAGAGAGAGATGAGATATTAAAGAGGGGGGGAGAGGAGAGGAGGAAGAAGAGAGAGAGAGAGGTTGATATATCGTAACTGATCTTCATTTACATGTATATTAATTATTTATTTTTGTCTTCTTATTATTTGATCTATATGTTTTCCTCTTCTCTTCTTACGACTCAAGTATTGTGATTTTGAACATACGGACATTCTAATTCTTGGAATCCCGTTTGTCAAAGTAGCGAGATTTTTTGGCCGCCCATGAGAATATGAAGGATTTCCATTAATGATTCAAAGCACAGTAACAGTCACAGTCACATCGAAAATTGCCTTCAAACTTCGCCGACAAGAATGATCGCGCGTATGCATACATGTGATACAATTAAAGGTATTTTTCATTCCTTTTGCACTCGCGGCGCAGTTGTAGGAGAAAGGTCAAGTATTTGAGTGGGAGAACGCAATTAATTGGGGTGATGAAATGCTCTAAGGTCCCACTACTACGTCCAAAGTCCCTCCAATATCGGAGTCAAACACAGTTGATTGTATTGCTGCTTTCCATTATGATGAAAGATAACCGTCGAGTTCTCGTAGAATAACATCGAGACGAATTTTCTCTCTCTCTCTCTCTCTTCTCTCTCTCTCTCTTTTCCTTCCATTATGATAAAAGGTAACCGTCGAGTTTTGGTAAAATAACACCGAGACGATATCGTATACTTATGTTTATTTTTATATTCTCTCTCTCTCTCTCTCTCTCTCTCTCTCTCTCTCTCTCTCTCTCTCTCTCTTTTGTCCATTATGACAAAAGGTTACCTATGAGTTTTGGTAGGATAATACCGTAATGATTTCATATGTTTATGTTCTCTCTCTCTCTCTCTCTCTCTCTCTCTCTCTCTCTCTCTCTCTCTCTCAGCGCAGAAAAAAATTAATTTGATTGCTTCTGTTCAAAATTACAAATTACGATAACAGACTAAATAATGCGTGAATAGAATATTATTTTCATTGCCTTAGGTTATGAAAATTTCAGAACAAAATTTGCACGTATTTAACAAAAATGAATTAATAAAAGTAAATAAACATGTAAGTCAAATCTGGTTCAAATAAACCGTAGACTTTATTCGGTGACATCTAGTATTAATGGTTTTATTTTTTGAACGTGTTTCGATTATTCTTGCGGTTTTGTAGAATATTATGCACACGTTGTCTC
>NC_087201.1:131960006-131967506 GCF_015104395.2 Macrobrachium nipponense
ATATATATATATATATATATATATATATATATATATATGTATGTATGTATGTATGGTATGTATATGTATAATATTTTTATTAAAGGTTTGTTTCGTTTTGTACTGATGTGTGTGTCTGAGTGTGTGAAACAGTATTGGACCTCCTTGTATATCACCTTGTATATCAGCTGAGGTGTTATCTTTACATGTAATTGTTATATTTAAAGGCCATCTTGATATAGTAAACTTCATGGAACGCTTTCATGACCGTTCATTAAGTCATGCATAAATTTAGGGATAAATGTATACATTTAGTTATAGATATATTTACTTTTAACAGCTCACTTAATGTGTTTCATAGCGTTTTGTGAAGGGGAGTTTGGTTATTTTGGTGTGTGTGTGTGTGTGAGAGAGAGAGAGAGAGAGAGAGAGAGAGAGAGATTATGAAATTTCATTTCATCATAGCAAATAGTACTTTATTTTTTGCTCATATTATTTTAATTTCTTCCTCTGTCGTTTTTCTTGTTTTTTCCATATTATCGTGAATACCGATTCATATCCCTGTGTATAAAAAAAAAAAAGTTTCCTCGCAAAGGAAATTAGTTACAAACTTTTATGAGATCCAAAGAAAACTTGGACCTGTCTTGTTCTCGGCATCCTCCTCCTCCGAACGTAATGCTTTTATTATTAAATGACAAACTTTGAAATCATATTAATAACATTTCTCCATAATGGAAGTGTCCCGGATAGTTTAATTTCGAGAAACTTGACGTCTCTCGTAGGAGATTCAAAAAGTTATTTTTTTATATATATTTTTTTAAGCGCTTAGAAAAGTAATCCTACACGGATTTCATAAAAAATAATTTCGTGATGTCTTTGCCTTCTTTTTTTCATTTTTTTAAAGTACGGGATATCATTTGAAGGTCCTTTCACCCTGAGCAGCATCTTGCAAACGCGTAGGAAAGTTAAAGCTTATCGTCGAACGTTATTTTTTTTACAACAAATTTTCCCGCTTTCATTTCAATGCAGTAACGTTTTTCTTCCAACTTTCATTTCATTGTAGTAACGTTTTACTTCCAACTTTCATTTCATTGTAGTAACATTTTTTCTTCAGTCTTCATTTCACTGTTGTTAAGTTTTTCTCCCGTCTTTCATTTTATTGCAGTAACATTTTCCCTCCATCATTCATTTTATTGTAGAAACGTTTATCTTCCAGCTTTTATTTAATTGCCGTAACTTTTTTCTTCCAGCCCTCATTTCTCACTTTTATTCCAGTAACGTTTTTCTTCCAACTTTCATTTCATTGTCGTAACATTTTCCTTCCAACTCTCGCTTTACTGCAGAACGTTTCTCTCAGCTTTCATATCATTGCAGTAACGTTTTTCTTCAGTCTTTGATTTTTATTGCAGTAACGCTTTCCTTGCAAGTATTTTTTCTTCCAGCTTTCATTTGATTGCAGTAACGTTTTTCTTACAGCTTAAATTTTTATTGGGTAATGTTCTTTTTGCTATTAATTATTACCAATTACGTTTTACGCAATCTTTCATGTTTATTGCAGCTAAGATTTCCCCTCTCCTCTCCAGTTTTTATTTTCATTAGATTTTTTTTTAATCAGCAACGTTTTTCTAACTTTTGTCACTATTACAGCAACGTTGTTGTTCCTTTATCGTTCGGAAACTGATATGCTTTTTAGTTACTTTTATTTATGCACTTCCTGTAGTTTCCTGTGCCTCTCTAGATACTCACGTACAACTGGAATTCTTTTTATTCATTTAAGAGATGAAATTAGGGTGAAAGCGTTTGCTGAATAACCGAGAGGCGTTTTGAATATGATCTCTAAAAATACCCTTATCAATATTATTTTTAAAAATTTCCACAGATTTTTCCCCCGTGAGTGAATTAGGCCATTCAACGTATTTTTATAAGAATATTTTTTTTAGTATTCATGTCATGCAATTGTGTGCTCTTCCTATCCTTGGCCTTGTTCACTGTGTTGCTTTTATTCATATCTTTTCCACTCATAACATTAGGTTATTTTCTTGAATATTTGTCATATTATCTGCAAATTGCAAACCTTCGTCATTAACTGTTGTTCTTGAGAATTATTAGTAGATCCATTCATTCAAACTTTCCTCTGCAATCCATTTACTCGTTAGATAATTTCCGCACTTTCTGCTTCATATTCTCAATATTGGTTTAAATATTCATGTTATTTCGTCAAGTACTTACATTCATAAGAATTATTTGAGTTCCTCCACTCAAACTTTGTTGGGAATCCATTCACTCGATGGCTTCTTCCCGCACCTTCGTCTCCATATTCTTAAGATCAGTTTAAATATTCATGTTAATCCTGACTTTCCCTTGTCCCCTTATTTCCATAGATGATTTGGAGGACCGTTTATCATCATCTCTTTTACTCTCATCTTATTTCCCAAGTTTTGCTTCGGTGTTCTTCGCTGTGCCATAAACTTCTTTTATTCCGCTGTTTATTTCATCATTTACATATCGTTTCATCTCTTTATCTTCAATTCCCTTGGTTGGTCCGAACGTTTACATAGTAAGTGGTATCATCATCGCTTTTTCATTCTCGTTGTTAATTGTTATAGAGGATTCTGCTACTTTTCTCTTGTTTTACCTTCGCGTTTCGTGCGTCTTCTCATTTCTCAGAAGTATAATTAACCAGGAAAACTATCCTCTATATTTCTTGGGCATTATATTATCCTGTGTGTAGAATATACTCACGCATCCGCGTGCGAACAGACATGTATATATGTATGTATGTATGTATGTATGTATGCATGTATGTATGTATGTATGTATGTACATACATACCATACATACATACATACATACACTTTATCGCTGACATTTTTAAAGGGATGAAATAATTTTTTCGTGTTCTTACTTTCCTTGTGATTAATACTCGTAAGAGTGAAGTTCAGTAATAATTGTTGACATTCCCTCTTCCTTTACCACATCACTTTCTTGTCCCTTATACGTGATATTATGCAGATGCTTTTGCCAACCACTTCCCCTGAATGGGACAGAATTACACCTTGGCCAAGACTGATTAATGAAAGTAGCAGAGATTGAATTATGCCGTGCCAGTGAAAGTTAGTCATAAGCACAAAGTCCCAAATTTATAATATGCAATTAATCATGCGATGAAAACTTGAAAAATCTTGTGCGATACTGAGCCTTACCTCATATAAACATTCCCTCGTAGTTGTAAGGTAATATGTTGCCGCCGGTGACTTCAAAACCTGCCATTTTTCAGAGGCGTCGGAAATTAATCAACATAATGAAAGTCCGTCAGGGAATAACTTGATGTAACGTCTATAGGCCTGAATAGCAGATTATAAATATTTTTGCATCTTATTACATGAATAGACGGCGGAAGAATTTAGTTTTTAATTTTGAATTAAATTAAGAGCACTTCAATTTCTTTAAATATACGGTTATTAACGTCTGCAGAATTTCCTTATTTTCTCAGTTACGTAATCCGGACTCCTTGTTCTTAGACTTGCATAACACCCGACCTAAGATCTTCAAATTTTAAGGCTTTCTTAATTTTTTTTTCATAATGCATAAGGACATTGCAAACTATAGTTACATAAGGTCTGTAAACCTTGGTGCAAAGTTTGTTATGTAAATAATAAAAAATGGGCCATCTCAACCAACATTCGCTATCTCTCTCCCAAGGAGGACAAATGGGCGTATTCCACTAGAAATGAAATGGGACTTTGTTGACGTAAGCTCTAAATTATGTACTTTGGTCGCTAGACTAGTCTTGGGTCGCAGTTAAGTTGTGGGAGAAGATGAGAGAAAAATAGAAGTGGGTGTTAGGTGATCCGTCAAATATATATATATATATATATATATATATATATATATATATTATATATATATATATATATATATATATATATATATATATATATATAGTATATATATTTATATATATATATATATATATATAATTATTTATGTATGTATATACTTTCAAAAGGAAATGGTCTCAACGAGGTAGTGATCTCTCTCTCTCTCTCTCTCTCTCTCTCTCTCTCTCTCTCTCTCTCTCAAACACACACACACACATACACCGAATGAAGGAATGTCTGTTAGCACGGAAGGTCGTGACCTCAAACCTTTAAGGGTACCTTAATTTTTTTTTTCTTTTTTTCTTTTTCCTGATTAACAACAACGGACTCTGTTCTCCAATACTGGCGTTTTATCTTTCGATTGTTGGAGTTAGTCCCTAGTCCACATCTCCCCCACTCCCAGACTCCAAATCAAATCCATTCTTAATTCCGTTGAAGCACTATAGTGGGATTGTTAAAGCGGCAAAATCTGGCAAAAGCCAAAAGGCGGGAAACACAGAATCTACCCCAATCCAATCAATGGCAGGCGAGAGAGAGAGGAGAGAGAGAGAGAGAGAGAGAGAGAGAGAGAGACCTGACAAGGCTGGAAAAGATGGGATGGAATCAAGAAAGAAATTGGGAAGGAGATTGCAAAAAAAGTTTAGAATCTGTTTCTATTGGGGGATCGAAGTGCCCATATCTGTCTTTCTCGGTCTCTGTCAGTCCGTGAATTGAGCAAGAGTTTTTCTCAGTGTACGTAAAGTAATTCCAAAGTACATATACAATGTTATTAATTTACTCAGGGCTATATCGTACGTGCATCTGAGAGGGTATTTTCTTTATTAAGTCAGTATTCGTCTGTAATTCTCTTCGTGTGTATTTCTTTGTTATTAATATATTCTGCCCTATACCGTACGTGCATCTGCGAGGATATTTTTTTTTTCAGTCTCTATTCAACTGTATTTCTGCTCTTGCGTATTTCCCTCTATCGTCGTCGGCATCGTTCGGGTGTGAATATCACCTCAAAAATAAGCCCGTACTGCGCTGAAGAGGGCCAAGCACTATCATTCTCTCACTCGGTTAGTCCCTAGCCGATTTCGAGTTAAAAGCGAACCCAATCCCTGGTGTCATTCAATACAAGTCAAAGCAATTTCCTTCCAAAGTCGCCACTGTCATTGGGTGGCAGTGTGTGCAATTTCCCTCTGAAGCAGCGAATAATCCGGTCCTTGTTGGGGTTAGGGGGTTAGGGATGGGCGGGGGGGAGTAACTGCTCAAATAAAGTCCTCCGCCAAAATAGATTGCTACATCTTCGGATGGACGTCATTCCGATAGGGACACCTCCTCCTCCTGCTGGTGGTAGTGGTGGTGGGTGGTGCCCTTGATCTGAAATGTATGCGTCTGCATTATGTTGGCAAATATTTGCTTTCGCGCCGTCACCTTCTTCTGTTTGGTTGCTGTTTTCCTGCCATAACCTTCTATTTCTTTTAGGTTGCTGTTCTCCTGCTATATCCTTCTTCTTTTTGGCTGCTGTTTTCCTGCCGTAACCTTCTATTTCTATTTGGTTGCTGTTTTCCTGCCATAACCTTTCGATTTGATTGCTGTTTTCTTGCTATAATCTTCTATTTCTTTTTGTTTACTGTTGTTCTGTTGTGTGACCTTCAGTTTGGCTGCTGTTTTCCTGTTGTAACCTATTTCTGCTTTAATCTTCTTCTCTTTAGTTGCTGTTTTCATATTGCAACCTTCTGTTTGGTTGCTGTTATCTTGCCATAACCTTCGGTTTATGTTTGGTTACTTTTTTCCTGTTGTAATCTTCTGTTTGGTTGCTGTTATCATGCTAGAACCTATTTCTGTTTGGTTGCTATAATCTACTTTTGTTTGGTTGCCGTTATCCTGCCATAACCTTCTATTTCTGTTTGGTTGCTGTTTTCCTGCTGTAACCTTTTATTTGTGTTTGGTTTCTGTTTTTCTGCCATGATCTTTTATTTCTGTTTGGTTGCTGTTTTCCTACTGTAACCTTCTGCTGTTCAATTGCTGTTTTCGTGCTGTACCCTTCTTCTTTTTGGTTGCTGTTTTCCTGCCATAACCTTCTATTTCTGTTTGATTACTGTTTTCCTTATGTACCCTTCTTTTGTTTGTTTGCTGTTTTCCTGCCACAACCCTCTATTTCTGTTTGGTTGCTGTTTTCTTGTTGTAACCTTGTCCACCTGTTTGGTTACTCCTTTTTCCTACATTGAATCTTCTTCTGTCTTGTTACTGTTTTCCTGACATACCTTCTATTTGGTTGCTCTTTTTTTTTTTTTTTTTTTTTTTTGGGGGGGGGGGGGCTTCTGTTCAGCGACTTTTCTTGCCATGACGTTTTTCTGTTTGGTTACTCCTTTTTCCTGCCGTAACCTAACTCTGTTTGGTTACTGTTTTCCCGCCTTAACCTTCGTCTTATGTTCGGTTACTCCGTTTTCTAGTCGTAACCTTGTATTTGGTTACTGTTTTCACTCCGTAATCTTCTTCTGTTTGGTCACTCATAATCCCCCCCTATCGCCTACAGTAATCCCCCCCTATCGCCTACAGTAATACACCCCCTTTCGCCTACAGTAGACCGGTAAGTTATGATGGTAACGGAGCAAGACTTGGATTTTACAAGGCGACCCTTTGACTCAGCTTTTCGTCTTACCTTTTTATTTGTGTGTGTTTAAATTGTTGAGACTATACTCGGTTTTTTTCCATCTGTCCACCCGCCTTTGGTACTCGTGCATGGTAACACTGCGTCCCGGGCTTTAAATAGTTACGTTATGTGTAAGTTTTAGGTAAATAAAAGGATATCTGGGTGAACATTTGCAACTGAAAAGTATTTTGATAATTTACTGTATGCGAATTACACCGTTAATATTCTATTAAAACACTTTTTAGTTGCAAATGTACGCCCAGATATCCTTTTACTTACCTAAAACTTACACATAGCGTAACTAATTAAAGCCGGGATGCAGTGTTACCATGCGCAAGCACCACAGGCGGGTGGACAGATAGAAATAAACCGAGTATAGTCATCAAACTCACGATTATTAATGCTTTTAGGTTACGATGTTTTGACGTTGCCTCTGAGTACACAAGCAACAGGGCGTGTGGTTAAAGCCTTGTTTTATATTGTTCAATATATTGTTTCAAGATTGTGCGATTATTGTGAAGTTCCTAATACCGTTTCCTCTTATTTTTTGCTTCTGATTGTGCTTTTTTATCAGACGGGAATTTAGAACTATGAGGCCCGTAGGCGAACCAACATAATTTTGCTTATCGTGACTGGCTCTGCATTTTTATCTTCACGGCTGAATGGTTGATTTAATTCTGTAAAATAGCTTTACGGTTCCTTTGATAATCAACGCCAGAAATATATAAAAACTTCTTGATTATATTTTCTCCTTCAGCCCAATTGCGCTCTGAAACACATCCATGCATGACATGCGTGAAATTGTATACTGGAATTGATAGTGGAAAGCTTTATATATATATATATATATATATATAGATATATATATATATATATATATATATGCACGCACACACACACACCTACACACACACACACACACACACACCCACACACACACACACATATATATAATATATATATATATATATATATATATATATATAATATATATATATATAT
>NC_087201.1:131972506-131982506 GCF_015104395.2 Macrobrachium nipponense
TTTTCGTCGCGAACAAGAACGAAAGAATTTTCCTGGGGCTGCATTATTCTTAAGATCTAAGCGTTACATATCGTGTTATAGGGCTGTCCATCACCCAGCCTAATCCCGAATCAAATGAGAGGATTCGGCTTGACCGAAGCACAGAATGATTCTAATGCCTCTGAAAAACGCCGTCTTTCATGCTGCTCAGGAAGATTACCTCAGACGAAAATAGATTCTCGGATTCACTTTAACCCTAGATGAGATTTTTATTGGCAACTTGCTTCTTTTGACTCTGTTTTTCTCTTTTCGGCGTTGTGCTTCCGCTGAAAATTATTTATATGATTTTTTTTCCTTTTTGGGAATCTCCTCGGGTTTAATATTGTCTTTATTTGATTCAAATTATTAATGCTCTCGTTCTCTCTTGTGTGTGGTATGATTTTATGCTATGCGTAAAAATTAAAAATTAGCATTTGATATATTTATGTAAATATGCTTCTGGAAGATATTTTCCCCATTCGCAGGTAACAGATTTTATGTTATCAATTTATTGTTTTTCTTTTTTGCTAAACGAAGTGATGGCTGGTCCTAGGACTGTACTGACAGATTTTTGCATGCAATTTTTAATGTGTATGTGAGAGAGAGAGAGAGAGAGAGAGAGAGAGAGAGAGAGAGCATGATGAACATAAGTGACGTAGCAACATTTGGAAATGGATGGCAGCCATTTCCAAATAGTGCTGAAGATATTTTTTTTTCCCCAATTGTAGGTAACAGTAAATTTTATGTTATCAATTTATTGCTTCTGTGATGGCATTGTATTAAAAACTTTTTTCACGTAACTTTTCATGAGGGAATTATGTATATATGTTTGTGCGTGCGTGGTGTGTGAGTTTATTAGAGAGAGAGAGAGAGAGAGAGCATGACGAACGTGACTTAGCACTATTCGGAAATGGATGGTAGCCATGTGTTTAAACAGTTGGTAATGAGTAAATTCATTTTTAATTGCGTCTCATTCACAGACGCTTTTCCCCCCCTTCCCTCGAAGGGAACACCCGCGACAGACTGAAGAAGTGTGTACGTATGTATTTGCCGAGGACACTTGCGATTCCATAAATGTGTGCTGATGAATGAGACCGCTGGCTGACGCTCATTTAAAATGGGAAGTGTTAAACCAGGAAAGGGAAGGCGGGGAGAGAGAGAGAGAGAGAGAGAGAGAGAGAGAGAGAGAGAGAGAGAGAATAAAGTTATTGAAAAATTGCCAGAAGGGAATATAGCAACGGAGAGAGAGAGAGAGAGAGAGAGAGAGAGAGAGAGAGAGAGAGAGAGATATACTCAAAGTATAATTGCTGGAAAGGTAAATAACTAGAGAGAAAAATATGGTCAAAGTATATTTGCTGGAGAGGAAAATAACTAGAGAGAAAGAGAGAAGAATATAGTCTAAGTATAACTGCTGGGAAGGAAAATAACTAGAGAGAGAGAGAGAGAGAGAGAGAGAGAGAGAGGAGGGGAAAGGGGGAAAGTGTGGCCACGGTATGAGAGAAGAGGGAAAGGGGGAAAGTGGTGGCCACGTGTACATCCGACAGCTGATGTCTTGTCGGCCACCCTCCCTCCTTTTTGGGAACCGGCTCCCTCCCTCACAGTGAGAAAGGGGAAGTTTTTGTTATTGTTTTTCTTTTTTCTTTCTCTTTTTTTTTTTACCCCTCACACCGGGGAGTGTTATCTCTCCATCTGGCGTATCTTCGTGAATGTATAACATGTCTACACGTAAAAGGGTGTGATTGCTATCACTCGAAGTTTGTTTATAATTATAATCCTTATTTCCGTGTCCAAATTTCAAGTGGAGGGACGTAAGAGCTTAAAGAGGTCATCTGTAATTGGGTTACTTTGCGTATGTTGTAATATAACTTGCGTTATGTGGCGGCCCCCCTCAAAAAAACAAAAATCGTCTTCCGACTTTTATAAAAATAAACGTTCACAAATTCCACATGGAAGTAAACGTTAAAGATCAACATTAAACTCATCGACCTATTTAAAAGAACAAACTTTCATAAATTTCACATGCTAGAAAACGTTGAAGATCAATATTAATTTCAAAACCAAAAAATACAGTGAATTTTACGGAAATTTTCCCGACAGAAATAAGGCATGAAATTATAAGAGAAATTCCGAGACCAAAGGAAGGCTTTGGATGAATTCCTTTCTTTAAAAAAAGACAAAAAGAAGTTTAACCTCAGCATCACAAGCAGTACTCCGGTCAAGCGCCTCAGTGGCGTGGTCGGTATGGTGTTGGCTTACCACCTCGGTGGCTGCGAGTTCGATTCGCGGCCATTCCAGTGAGGTGTGAAAGATGTGTATTTCTGGTGATAGAAGTTCACTCTCGACGTGGTTCGGAAGTCACGTAAAGCCGTTGGTCCCGTTGCTGAATAATCACTGGTTCCTTGCAATCTAAAAACACTATATATATATATATAAAATACTTCGGTCAATAGAGAATATAGCTTTCAATTTCTCTATCAAGGAAAAGAGTAAGGCGTTTGGGGGTCGGGTGTTACTGACGCGGCCATTTATTACTTTCATATACGAAGTACTTAATCTTCTATGGGTTCTTTGAGAGGGAAACTTGAACGTCGGGGATATATTTCCGATTCTTTCCTTCTCCCCTTCCCACCTTTCGAAAGTGTGTGTACGGACATTACTCTATTTTTTCTTACGGTTTTTTTTTTATTTATTTTTTTATTTTCCAATTCTCGAAATTTAACATTCATCTTTTCGTTCTGTCGTTGTAAGCGTTGTATGTTGTTCCCCCTCCTTGCTGTTTAATTTTTCTCTGGCATGATATTTTCCTTTTCCATTTTGAAATTTTCGTCCTGTCCTCCTTTGCAGGGTCTCTCTCTCTCTCTCTCTCTCTCTCTCTCTCTCTCTCTCTCTCTCTCTCTCTCTCTCTCCGTTTTTATTTGTTCCAAGCTTTGTCGTCGTTATTCCATGAAGTATATACGAAAGTGTTCGCTTTAATCCGCTTATCTATTTTACGAAGTTCTTTTTTAAAGTTCCGGTTATTCTTTCCGAAGTATCCTTGATACCGAGTATGTGTATGTGTGTGTGTGTGCGCGTGTGCGTGCGTGGCCGTGTCTTTGTGTTCTTTTATGCTGTTAGATAGTGTTAGAGTCCAGCTCTTTTGATGGGTCTGGTGTGTGTATATATATATATATATTATATATATATAATATATATATATATATATATATATATACAATGCGTAAACATATAATATGTATATGTACACACATACATATATATATATATATATATAACATATATATATATATATATATATATACTATATATACATATATATATACTCATATATATGTATATATATATATAAATGTATGTATGTATATGTTCTTGGCAAAGTTTTAAAAAAAACATGTGTTATATTTCTGCGACCTTGAAAGCAGAGACACCTCTGGTTTTAAAAATGAACTTTCACATCGCTTCGAGAGAATAGAAAAAAAATTAAAAGAAAAGTTATTCTGCGTCCGATGAAATATATATAAAATCGTGTGAATTAGATTTGATAGCGATACGTAGGCAGACGCGTCACGTAAAGTGAAATGCATATTTTAGTCATTTTTGAGACCAAAAATTGATTCGAGTAATGTAGGATGGTGCGCAATATATTTTACAGATTACTTCTTCGTGACATGAAAGTGGCACAAACAATTCCAAAGGTAACGTGTACATGTAGAAGGTGAATGAGATTTATGTTCATACCTTTTATAGCTTTCTTTTAAAGAAAAGTGTGTTGCATTTAAAAAGAAAATACAAATTATTGAAAACTTTTTACATTTTCTACATTTCTGCAGTACACACACACACACACACACACACACACACACACAGAATGGTTTTTGGAGGGATATTCTCTCTCTCTCTCTCTCTCTCTCTCTCTCTCTCTCTCTCTCTCATCAACACACATACACACACACACACACACATTTACAGATATATTCCTAGACCATAGGGAGAATCTGTTTTTATTTAGATTAGCAAAGAGACATCCACATGGGAGCATGAGGAAAGTATGTGGAAATGGGATTTGTACCTTAGAACAATTGCTCTTCTTTATTTAAAAAAAAAAAAATTATGTTTACGTCATCGTGAGGGAGAAAGAATAACTGGTTTCCTTACAAGTTGTTTTGCGACCTGATTGCATAAATTTCCTGCTCTGTTTCAAGGGAAGATGAGAGTAAATATAAAGAAATGAAAATTTGCTGGTTTAATCAAATATTCGTGAGTAGAAGGAATGGCTGATATTTATATGTGATATTTTGTTGAATCCCAATTGTAACATGGATCAATTTCAGCAAGTTTAATGAATGTGGAAATCGTTATCTCCCAGAAATATTTTGACTTTAAAGTTACTGATGAGAACAGAAGGATTAACAGGGGGCATAGGTTGGAGGTTGGAGGAGGAGAAAGATCAGTAAAGGTTTGAAAAAGTTATAGATAATAATAAAAAAAAATGTCAAGGAATTGTGGAGGATTTCTGCAAAAGTTGGAGAGTAAGGCGCTCATTTTTTCTAAAATAATTTCTCTTATAATATTTCCATGGCGAATAAAACGTTGTCACAATGAATATTTGAGCTGCTAAGGTTTGAAATAATAATTGTAGATGTATGAAGATTATGCTTTAAAATGTCAGCATAGGTGAAAAGAACATAGTCAAGGAATGTTGGTGTGTTGATATAGTTTACCTTTAACGTAAAAGAGAATAGCACAATAAATGTAAACTAAGGAACGTTTCTTTGATGAAGACCCTGGTCAGGATCCAGACCCTGGTAGTTAAGTGGAGTGCCGCATCAAGAAAGACCCACCGTGAGTATAGAGGTCCCACAGCCTGCATGGCCCAAACATTTTTGTGACTGTCAGAGCCAGCCTTGTATAGCATGTTTTCTTATAATATAGAGTTGAGGTTCTGTTCAAGTCAGGTATTTTCTTTTCTTTTTTATCTACTTTTCTTTTCTTTTTTTTTCTTTTTTTTTTTGCTGGATTCCGTTTTGTATATACATCCATTTAACAATCTGAATTTATTAGCTTCCAGATAAACGTAACGTGCTTCCTATGAAAATTCCTGGGTTTTCTTCAAGGTTCCATGAATTTCGATATAAGAGGTTTGCTGTATTAAAACAGTAATGATTAATAGTTCATTACGTCTTTGCTCTTTTTTTTTTTTAGATTTCAAACTTTTCAAGCCCCTTTTTAAATTATTTATATTTAGTGATGGGCAGTGAATATCATTTTGTTGTCATTTCATAAAACGATGACTCAGGCTGAATGAAAGTCGAGATTCTCTCACGTTCCTCGTCAACAAAGTCGACAATTTTACTCTTGTTTTGAAGGAATTGAAAATCCCTTAGGCAGGTCATGTGCTGACAGATGGACGTGGAAGGGCATCCCTGATCTGCTTAAGACTTTCGAAGTTACACTTTTGGGGAATAGAAGGCAGAAGGCCGTCGTCGGCGTGGTCAGCTTTAAAATGACCACGTCCCGAGTGAATGCGATTGAAATGTTTAGTACCAACATCTCTCGGACAGTGCTGAATCTATTGCAAGAAAATGTGTGGAAATTCCTTTTTCCAATTTTGCATTCCATGTCCATTCTCTTATCCTTTTGTCTGTTTGTTTGTTTTTTTTATTTTTTTTTCTACGACATTGCCGTGAAAAATGTTTTGCTGGAGATTTTGTTTTTTCCTCGAAAATAGAAAGTATGAAAATATATTTTTCTCCACTTTTCATTTCCTTTTTATTTCTCCGTCGTTTCTGATTCTTCTTCGACATTTTATTTTATAGTTTTTCTATATTCCTGTTGATCCTCTGAAAATGTTTAAAGATAAATTATTGTGTTCAGAACATCTCCGCTTTTGCACTTATATATCTCTCTCTGATTCTGAGGACAGTTCTATATTTTTTTTCATTTCTTAATAATAACGAATGAATAAACGTGCCGATAATAAGCACTTTCATATGTTTTTCTTTATGTTTCTATTTTCCCCGGGTAACCTGGGTAACGTTAAATTCTGATGAATGAATATGAAATTAAAACCTTCAGCGGTTTTATTCTTGTACATATACACATATAAATTTGTGTAAGTATATATATATATATATATATATATATATATATATATATGTATGTATGTATGTATGTATATGTGTATGCATATATATATGCGTGTGTGTGTGTGTGTGTGTGTGTGTGTTTGGCTGTTACTTGCTTATGTAATGTGGTGGAAAATAAAAATGTAACATCCCAGCAAAAATTTAAATATCTGTATGTATGAAATGAACTTATAGCGCCTCAGTGGCGTGATCGGTAGGGTCTTGGCCTGCCACCTCTGTGGCCGCGAATCCGATTCTCTGGCATTCCACTGAGGAGTTAGAGATGTGCATTTCTGGTGATAGAAGTTCACTCTCGACGTGGTTCTGAAGTCACGTAAAGCCGTTGGTCCCGTTGCTGAATAACCACTGGTTCTATGCAACGTAAAAACACAATACAAACAAACAAGAAATGAACTTATAGCTGACTAAGAGCAAAGTGTGAAAGATTATTAGAGGCCATCTGACAGGAATGAATTAGGATCGTGAAAATTAAAATATAAAACCACTAGTTCTAAGGGAATATTGCTATGAAAAAAAAAAAAACTGGATTTCTGTTGAGTAACGAACGAATGATTTTTGAGGAACGAAGTTGCGGGACAAATTGTCGTTCTGATGCGACACTTTTGGGAATATTCTTTTATACTTCTTCAAGAAATGTGAGGATATTGCCGATTTATTATTTTTTTTCTTGTCATCTCATGCCTCTAGATTGTTTGTGTTATTGTCTATACTTTGTATATTCCATGTATGTGGCCTTGAGCAGAAATAAAATTTATTATTATTTTTTTTATATTTATTATTATTATTATTATTCTATCGATTTGCTTACTCATCTCCAGAGCCGAATTTGTCAGTTGGATTCCGCGCAGACTTAAAACACAAAGTTATAAATCGTTAAATTGGAAACTTCTGTTAAGCCGATGAATCGAAATATTCACCCAAAATCATAAAAATAATAATAATAATAATAATAATAATAATAATAATAATAATAATAATAATAATCATAATAATAATAATAATAATAATAATAATAATAATCCCCGTCGTAGACACGTTGATCTTAAATTAATTTTACGTTTAATAATGTTGTCTTAATCTTTCGCGGTTACAGACGATTTCGTAACGGAGTTCATTTTTAAATTTGTCAGCAAGTTATTTTGATGAGTTCAGAAATATTTTTGTTTCGAGTTTGAAGCTTGCTGGAAACTACATTTTTGCTTAGACTTATTAATTAACGAGGAATCCTCACAGATTGATTGCATCTTATTCGATATTTACTAGATTTTGTTGGCTCCGAAATGAAAGTAATTTTCCTAGACATTGTTTTTAGTATTTTCGAAGCCTTGAATATTACAGCCCATTCGCAGGCTATCTTTCTATCTAACTGTGCATATATCTATTTATCTGCCTATCTATAATCTATTTAATCTATCTATTCTACTATCCATCTATCTATCTATATATATATATATATAATATATATTATATATTATATATCTATACATATATATATATAACAAAGGACCTTCACGTACAGTGAAGAGAACAATTTATTTCGACCAACTCTAGCAAACCACGACTCGTGACCAAACAATAGTCTGCCGAAATAGTGTTCTCTCCACTTATTTGCGTTTCTTTCATGGCTATTGTATTCCAGTGTATGCCGGGAAGTTATATTGTTTGACTTCTATATGTGTGTTTGTGTGTGTGTATGTGAGTGTTAGTGTGTGTGTGTGTTTATTTGTATGTACTCACCTCCGCCTGCATCCGTACACACCGGTGTTCGCGCCGCGCCGCTTGAAAAAAAAAAAAAAAGTGAGGGGGATTTTGCCCGTCTTTGTGTACACGTACAGAACGTGTGTATGCAGTGACCGATATGCCGCGGTTCTCCATGAAAATTGATTCAAAAATCCCATAACTGCCTGAAATTGGAGCAGCGGTTGCGGTCAGGATGTTCTCGCGAAAAAAAAGAGAAAGATAAAAAAAAAAAAAAAAAAAAAAACAGAAGTCGAGAGACTAACAGATAGACACTTTCACCCAATCAATCTCGCATTCAGACAGACTGCCGCTAGAGAGAGAGAGAGAGAGAGAGAGAGAGAGAGAGACGCACACACATTGAAATCAGAAAATTAAGAAGTGAAATCCCATTCGGAAAAAAAAAAGGACGGACAACAACAACAATGCTCTGAAGAGGAAAGAGAGGAATGAAAAAAGAAAAAGCACCCTGGATAAAAGAGACGGAAAACGAACGAGATAGCGCGCGGCCAAGAGTCCATTGTATAAATCCTTTTGCCAACAGGTCATAATAAGTCCCGAGCTGTACCGCCGAGAGTGAATGCCGGCACTACCTTTTCCCAATATGGATGCGAGTGACGGTGCCAAACAGTTCGGCAAAAGGACTATCGATGCTGGAGGACACGATTGGCTGATAAGAGGGAAAATATGTGACAGATGCCCCGCGACTGCTAGGAAATAGTCGGTGGGGTAGTATTCATATTTTTATATCCAGGGCGAAATAGGGTGAATGGTTCTTGCTGATGGAGGAAATGCACACAAGGGAGTTCGGTTTATTTATACTGTCAGTAAATCTGTTTTCTTTACCTGAATAGAGAGGTCATGACAGTGAGTTCAGAGATTTTCAGAATAAGATAAATATAATCTTCATTGTCTTTTCGACGTGACTTCAGTGCTATATTCTTCATGTTAAAGCGATAACTATTTTTAAAAGACATTGCTTGATATAATAGGATCTTCATAATAGATGATATTAAAATAAATACATATTTCGTTTCTGATATTTGCTGGTTATAAAACAGGATCGTTGTAGTAGATTGATTATAAGAACAAAGATACAAATTTCTTTAATAATGTCTGTAGATGATATTAGAGCTTCAACATTTTTGCTTCACTAAGTTCCTAATGACCACACCTGAGTGATATTGAAAAAATGATTAAACAGTGGAGGATCGTGATTGAAAAAAAAAAAAACAGCAACAACAACATGGGCGAACCTCTCTACTCAGAAAGTCATTTTGTTTTCATGTTGCTTCAAACTTTCCATCTCAGTACTGATGGTTTTTATTCCGATTTCGTAGAATATTTTTACTTCACCCAAATTTCTCAGAGGTACTTTAGAATATTACTCTCACGTTCAGTCAATTTAACATATGTTTTCCAATCTCTCTCTCTCTCTCTCTCTCTCTCTCTCTCTCTCTCTCTCTCTCTCTCTCTCTCTCTCTCTCGTAAGTACTATCACTGCAGACAGTTGCTCCACCTGTCAGATTGGCAAGTAGCGTTAGCCAGGCCACTTATTCGCTGAATGTTTCTTTACCGCTCAGATATACAATTCTCTCCAGTACGGGACTAGTGCCGTCAGTGCACCTCACGCGGTTTACTGTAGGCATCACTTAAGGTACTTTGTAGTGTCTCCTCGGCCCCAAGTGCAACCCTTTTAAAATCCTTACTGTACCTCCGTTCATATTCTTCTCCTTCATCTTACTTTCTACCCTTTCCAAACAATTATTTCATAGTGTAATTGCGAGGTTTTCCTCTCGTCAACCTTTAACTCTCAATTTCCCTTCCAGCACTGAATGAGGTCAGCACTGAATGACCTCATAGCTCCCAGTGTTTGGCTTTTGGCCCAAATTTTGTATCGAAATCCATTTCTATAGGATTTTCTACTATCCTCTTTTTTTCTTTTAAATCCTCTAGCCTGATTTCTTTGAAGAGGCGAGTATGGCACTTCTAACGAATTGGGATTTTTATTCTTGTCTATCCTATAAAGGGGAAATCATTTCAATGATGCTTACCCTTTTCATGCATTAAAAAAAAAAGTAATAATAGTTTAACTTTTTTAC
>NC_087201.1:131985006-131992506 GCF_015104395.2 Macrobrachium nipponense
TCTCTCTCTCTCTCTCTCTCTCTCTCTCTCTCTCTCAAACGGCCTTCTGTTATTCCACTAGATATCATATATATATATATATATATATATATATATATATATATATGTCTCTTGCATGCATGTGTATTTTTTATGCTTAGCTAAATTGCATTTCCCCCTAAAGGTGAGATGTGGCAGATAAGCCAATCCAATTGTCAGTTATGACGCAGATACGTATAAATACACCAGTCAGTTATAATACGTACGTATTCAGACTAAACAAAGACACATATAAGCTGGTAACATTTATGCCTCTGAGATCTCAAATACCGTCGAGGCGTTATCATACTTCCCTCGTGTCAGCATGTTTATCAGTCTGTCCTTTTAATTGGAAGTTAAAGGACTGGCTATTTGTCTCTGTCTCTCCCTCACATAGAAAAACACGCGCACGCACCTATAGAAACATACTCACATACATACATTTTTGTTTTTATTTTTATTTTTTTTAGCTGATAGATAAGATGGGTGGAAGAAGAGTGAGGGCAGTTAGCTAGCTAATCATGGTAGGGAATAGTTTAGAAAGTCAAGTATTATTAAGAGTAATGTAAAGTGTGGTTTATTCACAATTTTATTTGGTGAAGGTATAAATTTTCTTACTATGGCCTTAATATTAACATATTACTGTAGTGATTTACATTATATTAACATGGTGAATTGTACAGATTACATATTTTAAATCTTATTTCTTAATAATGGTCTAATTCGATTTAACAAAAGTTCCAATGTTCTAACATACATTCAGAAACATACAAACGCACGCTACTTGCCGGCACGTGCCCTTGGCTCGTGCCTCTCCCTCATCCCCATTTGTACACGTGTTAATTAAATCGTTCAGGTCAAATTTGTTTCCTCCCCCAAACAGGGCCGGGGGATGTTTTCTTTTGTTACTTGGAAAGCCAGTGAAGTGTAAAATCTATAATGGTCTTGGAGGCTTTATCGCGGCAGCATGACCCTCGATCATGATATATGAGACAATCTTCGATGGGAAACCTCCCTCTCTGGGATCGCGACTTAAATGGGCTGTGGTTTGTGTAGGCCTAATGTTGGAATTCCTATTTTTATAGGTCTTTTCGCCAAACGAGGTCTGGGTTCCTGATGTTCCTTGTTGTCTTTATGACCTTCGACTGTTGGAGTTCTGTTGGCATCGTATCGAGCTGAGCCTCTGATGTTTTCCTTTTTCGATTACAGGTTCTAATTTTAGAAGGAGAGGGAAACGAATCGGCCATAAATCATATGGAAGCGCAATAACCCGTCGGTGGTATCGCTACATCGAAAACTTCTAAACGCGTCAGAATTTCCGATAGTAATAAAATGATCTACTAATAAGAAAAAGGAAATAAAACGAGTGTTTATTTGCGATCACGGTCGAGGGATAAAAAGTTGCAATGGAAGGCGAAACTAGTCCCCAGCCAGACAGAATGTGAGAAAATATCCAATGAAGACTGTAACTCAGTCTGCGACTGTGGCGGGAGCGAGCCTTTTAATCCACCCCAGCAATTAAATGCCATTAAATATTACATTACACATCAGGCTTCATTGGTTAACGTATCGGGGTAGGGTGAAAGAAGAGGAAGGGAAGGGTGAGGGGACTGTGGTGGGGTGACTATGACGTTGCTATTGGCTGGCTGGTTGGTTCGGTGGGGTGAGTGAGGGTTCCCAGGGGTGGGATCGGTCTATAGTCGGAGGGATACGTGCCGAGAGAAAGGGATTGTGGACGGTGTTTGAGGGGTTCCCCTCCTACAGGACAGGAGGAAGGGTAGGGTGGGTTTTTCGGCTGAATTTGGTAAAGGGGCTCAAAGAAAGGGATCTATGGATTGATCGGGTCTTTGGGTTTGGGGTATCCCTCCCTAGGAGCTTCTTCCTTTATAGATACCCGGAAAGTGGGCAGGTTTGAAGCGAAGTTCTTTATAGGCGCACATGGCGCTGGTGTAGGTAGTAGTACTTGTTTTCCGTTGCTAAGGTAGCTAAACGCATGAGTGGATCCTGAACGTATGAAACTATTTCTATTATATTTTCCACTTTAAAAGAAAGGAATACATATGTTGATTTTCCTCTTACATAAAACTTTAATATGTTATCACAGGAAAATTTCTTTCTCTAGTTACGTAAGTGATAAAGAAGTCTGCTGGTGTAAATAGTTCTTTGTTCTTTGATCGCCTAGCATTATCGAGTAGTTCAAATTAACACTGAGCAACATCATTAACGAGACTTCACCAGCTTTGTCGACTGAGTAAATTCAAGTGTGATCGTATTTGACTGTTTAATTTAGGTTGCAATCTGACGCTGGGTAAATATAACCTTCATTATTTTAAACTTCTGCTGAACATCCTACAATAAAAAGAGGGGGAAAAAGTTACAGAAAGCTAGAGTAGGCAGTTTAACAAAGAAAGATACGAAGTTATGTAAAGAGATATATCTTTAGTGATAATTGTTTGATTTGATTTGTTTGGGAGTCTGCTTCTGAATAGTTGGATGAATACGCTAACTGGTGCCACCCCACCTCTTCCCGCGTAACTCCCAACCTTGCTCCCCCCCCCCCCCCCCTCCCCCCCCCCCCCCCCCCCACCCCCCCCCCCCCCCATCTACCCTCTGCAACCAATCCTGGCTAATTCTGTATAAATGAGCTGGACGTTGTCGGGTAGTCGCGTTGTTTCCTGTTCATCGAATGAATTCTCACCCACTCCAATTTGTGCATTTCTGGTAATAGCACAACGGGTCCATTTTCAACGGCAAAATGTAGTGGAAATTAATAGTTTGGAGAGAGAGAGAGAGAGAGAGAGAGAGAGAGAGAGAGAGAGCACTGTTTTCGACTCTGAATTCTCGCGCTCTTTATTGCATATATATATATATATATATATATATATATATATATATATATATATATATATATGAATAACTTGATCACGAAGTATATAAAACGTGATGCTATGTATAAATAAAGGTTTTTTGCCACGAAGGAAAAAATGAAAAAGCGAGATAGCCAAGTACTTTCGGACCGAAAGTACTTGGCTATCTCGCTTTTTCATTTTTTCCTTCGTGGCAAAAAACCTTTATATATATATATATATATATATATATATATATATATATATATATATATATATATATATATATATATGGGCCTCTCGATAAGCTAAGAGGGTCTCCGTCTGCGTGAGGTGCTCGACGTTATAATTATATTACTCACGGTATATTCAGACTGTCGTACATTTCTTATTAAAGCTCTATTGAGGAAATGCCTACTTTATATTCCTTATTGGTGTGAGAGAAAGAGAGAGAGAGTGAGGTCATATACGTACTTGCACGGATTTTATATAACGATTTAAGAACATTGAAATTAAATATCACTACCAGGAATGGTGTTTCACAATTTTGGTGCGAAAGAAACAAATGGTGTGTGGTGGCACAGAGCACCTCAATGGGATAGAGGTACTGATGCTTTTCTAAACGGCACCGCTAATTCATAGCATTTAGAGCTGCAGATTTATAATAACTCTAGCGCTGATCGTGTATTCCACAAAAGGACACAGGAATGAATTTGCCTGCTTGGGAGTGTGGTCATGTAGCTAAAAACTTTTTTAGTCCAGTATAATTGTATTTCATGTCAGTAGGACATGCGGGTGTGAGTTGAATGCTTAATGGCATTATCGTTAAGGAGGAACCCAGTTCAGAATGTGATACTGACCTGTTATAATGTGGGAAGCAAGGTGAAGAGAGTTTTTATTTTTTTATTGTATTTCTTACTTTGGTAGAAACCTTGACCCTATTTGGATTAGTCTTCACGAGTCTTTCAAGTCTCTTAAGTTTGTTCATATTTTACAACTCAGGAAATTTATCAGAACATCGAAAATTAAGTTATTAGAATACCCGATCATATATATATATATATATATATATATATATATATATATATATATATATATATATATATATATATATATAAACGTCAAGCTTTGCCTTTACGTAAGTACAGAACAGAGATCGTTAATTTCAGAATAAGTTCTTTTCGGCTTCGTAACATATCTAGTTCACTTTAAAGTTCTTAGGCTCCAATCTTCTTATGCTTCTCATCTATCGTCGTCTTTTCAAGAGGAATTAATTGATTTTCACAGGAGAATAGTCTTTGACAGTATCTTGTTAGGTTACTTTTCATAATTTGGACGAGATTTGTTTTATGAGATTTTCCCCAGTCATCTGGGAGGTTCATATTTTAGGAAAGATACAAATTTCTATTTAGATTGGTATATTGATAATAAGGTATTTGCAATATATATTGGTTTGTGTGCGATCGTATATATTATATTTATTTAATTACTGCTGTTTTATTCTTTGGTGTTAAGAGATTTCATCTCTCATTTGCATACTTTTAATAGTTGAAGTCATCGAAATTGTAAGTGATGGTTTTATCTGCTAAGTCAACACTCATTCGTCTTCATCCTACGGATTCTATATATATTATATATATATATATATATATATATATATATATATATATATATACACACACACACACACACGTATAAAATACAGTATATGTATATGTATAAACATTTTCCTAAGGAAAAAAATACATTTTTTGGAAGTGCATTTGAACATCCATCACCTGAGGTACACATGTTCACTTGTGATCATCCAAGATTATTTAAATAGTTATATCTAGCTTTGTCTTTTTATAAAGTTATGAATCAATATAAGATCTGAAGTTTTTATTAGCCTACCGTGAAGATAAACGAAATATATAAATACCACCTCTTTAGAGTTGGGGAAGTTATTCATTATGAATGGTCATGATTGCCATATTGCAAACAAATTAGTCGTTATGATACTTTCGTCTGATGACCGATGCTAAGAATTCATAAAGTTTAATTATTTTCTGTGAACAGCAGATTAAAAGAGAGATGCCTATACATATAAGTGTACGCCTTTTAATTTGATTATAAAATCTTAACCCTTAGAACGTTAGTTCTAAGGGTTAAGACTAACTTATCGTTAGTCACTACATCTGCTGCCGGATAATCAACGCTCAATATTTTTTTATTTTTTTCATACTAAAACTAAGGATGAAATGGTGATATAGACTGCAAGGGGTTTGAAAGAATCCCATGGGAATTGCAGGCGAGGTCGCTGATCGCTTGTTTTTATCAGAAAACAAGGAATATTTTTGTCGGAAAACCAAACTTATTTATGCGTTCAAAGTCCCTTGAAAACTATTGGAAAAAGGGAGCTTTTCAAAAGCATCATTCGAAATTTTTTAACCACTTTTTGTGACCTGTACATTTTTTTTTTATTTGCATCGAGTGGTAGATTTGTCTCAATTTGGGGTGATACCACATGTGCTTTAAATGCTCTTGTTGCTAAGTCCGGTATGTATCCTGCATCTAGATAATTGTTAGTAATTCACACGCTGAGCTGTAAACGATGTATCCAAAATATATTTTTGTCTTTGAAAAGCTTCATCGTGAAAGATGATTAATGTGATACCAGTCTTTTGTAGCAGGACACATTTAAATATTCTGCATTTTTTCCTGCTTAATCTAAGTCCACATAATAAAGTCTAAAAGTGTTCTCAGTACAAAACAAATTGTTGTTTCATTTAGTTTTACTAAACGTTAAATACTTGTCAGCCAAGTGTTTAGATCCTTCCTTCTCTCGATGATTCGTGTACGATAGAGGAGGCTGTATTCGCAAATCAAAATAGCGTGAAAAAGATTAGAAAAGTTCCTCTGCAAGTAAGGAAACAAATGCATTTCTACAACTTTTAGGTTTGGTTACTGGAGATGCCTCCACAACACACATGAAAACGCTTTTTCCTCCTTCAAGTAGACTTTGCCTTTCCCACGGAGACTTTACATTTTGAAAGAAGTTTATATTTGATGAATAGCATATTTATATGTATGGTCAACGGGATATTCAGGAACTTGATTAACTTCTTTTTTAATATAAGCTTTGGTTTATTAGTAATGGTCTTTGATACAGCAAGGAAGACGAGTCGATAAAAGAAAGGCTCTGAGTGTAAATAATGATGCACGAACAGTCTCACCTGGTTTATGGTAGAGCATAGGATGGAGCATAGTGCGTCCAGCACAGATTCTAGGAATGTATTATGACTGAAGAGCAGAGGCTGATAGTTTAAAAAGCTTTGCAGATAGATTTCGAGCCTACCCTTCTTCGATGTTAGAAATATACAATAATTTGTAGCATTCGCTTCCGTCTAGCAAAATAAAGGTCATGAAAGTGTTTCCTCGCAACCTCCTCCTCCTCCTCCTCCTCCTCCTCCTCCTCCATCTCTATCTCTCTCTCTTCATAAGTGGTCTAAATAACGTCAACCACGGTGAGTACATTTTATATTGACTTTAATTTTTGAAAAAGTTCTCTGAAACAATGCTGACTGTTTGCAGCATTTTGCTGTCTCAGTCAGTATATGTTCATCTGAATTTTTCAGAAATGATGATTCCAAGGTCATTGAATTTTGGTTTTTATAGTCATTAGGTTATCCGCCTGGATAAATTTTGTGATTTTTTAAAACATGATATATAGTCAAATTTGTCCCAGTTTAATGCTATTGCTAGCGAATAAAAATAAACAACCTTTGCAAGTCGTCGTTGTTGGTATATATAATACCATGATGTTAAAGAAAACGGAAACGGGACTGATCCTTGTGGGACGCCAGGTGTAACAGATCTAGGTGTTGATAGTACTGCATTTGCAGACGCCTAAAGCAATCGATTCGGCAGAAATTTATGTAGCCTTGCTTTTGTGGGTCCACCTTTTTGCCTTTTCATTAAGTTCATTACATAGCGAGCCGTTAGCGTCGTTGAAAGCCGTAGCGAAGCCAATTTAGTGATGATTTTGTTGCTCGAGTTTAAGCTTTTGAATAGTGACTCTGTGTCATCACAAATCATTCACAATCAATCTGTCTTACAAATTCCTACGAGGTGGCTTGTTACTGATGTAGGTCAGCATGATTTTGAGAGAGAGAGAGAGAGAGAGAGAGAGAGAGAGTATCCTGACAGACAAACAGACAGCCCATGAATATTTGAGGGTCGTTGGACGCGTGTCCTGGTGAAAGTGATGTTGTTAGGCGAAGATTGTAAGGGAACTGGGAGAGTCATAGCAAGAGGTGTTTGGACACCTGAATAGGTTCTTTGAGGAAGAGCGGGGAGAGGGATTCTCAAAGAGCTATGGCTGTTACTGAATGGCTAGAGAAGCTCTGCTTTTTCATCTCCCTTAGCGAGAGAGAGAGAGAGAGAGAGAGAGAATATTGGCATGACGAGGTCATAGTGATAGAAATAACATTATTTCTTTGTAATTATTGTTGATATTCATATTATTTTTTGTTCTATTTTGTTTATGTTTGTGTCAGTATTATTAAGTTGTTTATTTATGTTTTGTTTATTGCCGACGCTTATTTATTCCTGAATTATATGTATTGTAAGTTTAGGCAAAAGCAATTGGTCCATT
>NC_087201.1:131995006-131997506 GCF_015104395.2 Macrobrachium nipponense
TATATATAATATATATATATGTAGATATATATATGCAATATATATACATCTATATACATATATATGCGTGTGTATGTGTGTGTGTGTATAGAGTTAGACATACACGTGTGCGTGCGTCTGTGAGGGAACACACACTAGCCCAAAAACTATTGTAAATTTAGGATGGAAACTTGTTGGTATGTTCAATGTTGGTGGTTATGTCATCTATTGTTATATCACTGGAGACACAACGAGAGAGAGAGAGAGAGAGAGAGAGAGAGAGAGAGAGAGAGAATGCCTTCAAATGTAGCAAATCCTTGAATAGAATGTCTGCAACATGAAAGAAAGTCCTTGGGTAAGAAACTTCAGTGAAGCTTCAGAGAGTACCATCTGCGTCTAATGATGTCGGTGGGAGAGGGAGGACGAAGAAGAAGGACTTTGTCCTCTTCACCAGCTTCTCTCTCTCTCTCTCTCTCTCTCTCTCTCTCTCTCTCTCTCTCTCTCTCACGGATTTTTAAAAAATTTATAGACAAAAAAAACAAAAAAAATACGAAAACAAGGAAAAGAAATTGTTAACATCTTCGTTACTAATATTATTGTTAATTTTATCATTATTATCATTTTTCAATAGTGCCCGTCAGTGCACCTTACGCGGTGCACTGCAGACATTACTTATAAGGTTCTTCGTAGCGTTCCTTCGACCCCCAGCTGCAATCCCTTTCTGTTAATTTTACTGTAGCTCCGTGCATATTCTCTTTCTTCCATCTTGCTTCCCACCCTTTCTTAACAACTGTTTCATGGTGCAACTGCGAGGTTTTGCTCTTGTTACCTTTAAAACCATTTTACTCTCAATTTCCCTTTCCCCACTGAATGACCACATAGGTTCCCATCGCTTGGCCTTTGACCTAAATTTTGTATTCCGTTCTTTCTATTTTATTCTATTCTGTTAAATAGATGAAACAGGGACATGGGGCCATTACCTTGAAATTCAAGCTGTCAAAGTATTGGTGTTCGTTTGAAAGAAATTACAGAAGATAGTAGGAAATACAGAAAGACGAGACCAGTTATTTGAAAAGTCAGATAATTAACAAATTAATGAATGAATTCATAAAAAGGTAAATATATTTTTAATAGTGCAAGGATGATTGCCTTAGAGTAATGAATTCCATATTCATTTACTTTATTATCAATAAGGATCGCCGTTTAAATGTACTCTCACTGAGTTTTTCATCTCTATGGTTGAAAGCGAGTGAATCACTTGTTGAATATACTTACCGTAATCACCACGTAAATAGGATTTGCTTGAAATATGTTGCTGGAATGTTTTTCTACCAGATTTTCATACTTCCAAAATCAGATGACGAATTCATAGCACATTTACAACTTTCCTGTAACCACGCGAACATTTTATAGATCACTGCTGTTTGACAGTCACATTGTGCCAGCTATTGTCTCCATCACGAAGTACTGAAGAACCTTTCAAACAGGATTTTGAAATTTGACGCAGAAATTAGAAGGTTCGATCGAGTGTGAACATGATTTCTTTGTTATTATAGCCAAGTCTTCATCCATGCAGCTGTAACTGTATATATATGTATTTGCAAAGGATATTGTGTTACTTACAGTATACGTATTCAGGAAGATTCCGATCTTTCATTGACCTATTTGGGACGTGGAGTTCTCAATACATGATTTAGCCATGCCATCATGACTGGAGCACAGTCGAGTGAATTACTGTGTATTTACCCGTAACAAATACTGTTCTTGTTGACAGTGCTCTTCGTACAGCAAATGGCGTTGTGAGCGAGGCGATATTTGTATACGTAACTCATTAAATACTTTCATCTGGACTTTGTCCATGTGGAACTTTTAATACCGGGATCACAGTGTTTGATTCGAATACACCTCCGGGGCACTTTGCTGTTTTAATTTATTGACTCGCCTTGGAACGCACAGCGATCAGTTTGACGCGAAAGCGTTATTTCAGCGCAGCATCAGCCGCTCTGTCCAGTTTTTCGCTGATTATGACAGACAGTCAGACTGACTAACAACAAACAGGAAAGTGGGGGGTAACTAATTAGCCACACTTTTAATTTCGCCCAGTCGCCAGTTCGATTATCCGCCAGGGAAAAGAAAATAGTCATGCGATGACCTGTATGATTCTGATTGGGAGAAAATGCCGATTGTTGACATTATGATGCAGTCTAATCCGGGAGAGTTATTCGAGCACGAGACGAATAAATACGTAATGACTTCTTCATTCAGGGCTGCCAGTGTTGCAATGCGAGTTTCCTCTCCAAATACTGATGCGCATCGAACTCGTCCGCTGTTTGCTATTTACGACAGCGCCACTGAACTGGATTTCTTACCGTTCCCAGACGAATGTATTCGATAATTTGATGACGTTTCTGGCGCGATTTGCATCACGTCAAGGTAAACATTCAATATTCGACTTCATAGTTACTAAGCATGTTCGAGGTTGAAATGATATATCTTGTCATAAAGGGAAATCTTGGCTATT
>NC_087201.1:132002506-132010006 GCF_015104395.2 Macrobrachium nipponense
ATATATATATATATTATATATAATATATATATATATTCATATATTTTGTAAATGCATTAACACATATATAATATGTATATATAGACATATATATATATATATATATATATATATATATATATATATATATATATATATTATATTGAGGAAGACGGACGAAAACCACACATCACCAGAAACCATTCAAAACATTATAAAACCTACATTGAGAATAAAGATTTTAGTATCATCTGTCATACTGCCAATCCACAAGAATTAACAATCTTAGAGTTGTTGTTTATAAAACAACTCTTACCATTCTTAAATAATCATGCATATGCGAGTTGATTGTGTTTTTGTTATTTCGTTCTTAGTCTGTTATATTTCGTTTTTACTCTCTAATATTTTAAATGAATTTTTAGACTACTACTAATTGTTTTTATCTTTTCTTATGCGCAGTCCTGAGGATGTCGTTGTGTACATAATTACGAAACGTTGGCCAAGAAAAAATAAAATAAAATAAAAGAAAGAAGAGAAAGACAGCCTACACGGAAAATAAAGGCCACAGACATAGACAGGCAGAGAACCAGAACGAGAAATAGAGTAAATGCAAAATTTGTGGCGAGAGAAGAAAATACAGAAATAAGAAAAATGAGTAAGAAATATAACCTGCAGCTCGAAAGGACGGCACTTTTCCCAAGAAGAGACACAGAAGGCGGCAGCTAGATTGATGGCTGTGGCCAGTCAATACCTTATTCTCTTTAAAGGAAATGCCCGCCTTAATGGGCGACAGTCAGACAATAAACCCCTTAAGGAATAAGGAGGTCGCCTTCATATTTCGGGTCTTAATGAATGAAATACGACAGGTAATTTGTGAGCCTGTGTGTAACAAATGGACGCAAGATGGGTGTGATATGACTTGGGAAGAGGTGAGAGAGAGGTTTATTTGTTGTGTTCAATTGTCGAATCACGTTAGTAAGTGTGTTGTGTGTGTATACGCACACACACATATATATATATGATATAGTATATATATATATATATATATTATATATATATATATATATATATATTATATATTATATATATATTATATATATATATATATATATATATATATATATATATATATATATATATATATATATTATATATATATATATATATATATATATCATATATATATATATATATATATATATATATCGTATATATTATATATATATATATATTATATATATATATATATATATATATAATATATATACATATAGAATTAACATCATAAAGTTTTCCATTTCATTAGTCTTCAATTCAAGTTTTTTTTCAGTCGGCTTAATTCTTCTCCTACTCTCCGTCTTTCAATCTATCTTTTGCCGAGATGATACAAGGGTTACGATGCAGGCCGCAAACTCACTTCTCATTCCGATATTTTCCCTGACCCTTTTCTCTCTCTCTCTCTCTCTTGACGATCATAAGTGATCGCAAGTAGAAGAATTATGGGTATAAAAAAATATCAGTTTACAAACCAATTACACACACAAACACACATATGCCAAGTGTTCTAACTTCCAATGCTAGAAACGCGCAGTTTACAAAACCGACCTCCACATATACAGTGTATCAAAGATATTGATTTGGTTTTCGAATTCCAAGAACAGAAATGCGTTTCCCTTTATGTGGTCTGAGTTTAATTACGGTTCCTGGTTCTTTTGTCGGATATTCCAGCCTTTGATATTTCTGGTTTGCGCTTATTGTGTTTGTTCATGATTCTGTTACCTTTGTGTGAATGTTCATTAGAATTTTTACCGCGAACTCTTCGCCTCCTCATTCGTTTGTTTCCTGAGGAAAAAACTCAGTTAACTTTTGTATTTTTTTCATTTTAAAATTACGTTTTAACATCAGGATATACCTATAAAAAGGGGCAGTAAAATTTTCGATAATTTGCATCTCAAACATTCCGTTTTAGCATCACGAAATACTTTTAAAAAATGCGCTGTTAAGTTTTCTTTTATTTTCATTTTAACATTACGTTTTATCATCAGGATATACCTTAAAAAAGGGGGCTGTAAAATTTTCGATAATTTGCATCTCAAACATTCTGTTTTAGCATCACGAAATACTTTTAAAAAATGTTCTCTCAAGTTTTCTTTTATTTTCATTTTAACATTACGTTTTAACATCACAAAGTACGTGAAAGAAGACGTTATAAATAACATTACGAAATACTTTTAAGAAAGACGCGGTTAAGTTTTGTATAAATTTTCTTTGAGAATTACGTCTTATCATTAAGAAATACTTGGAAAAATATGCGGTAAAACTTTTTGTTATTTTCATTATTTTCAACATTGCATTTTAACATCGCGACATAAAAAAAAAACGCGGTAAAGTTTTGTATTATTTTCATTTAAAAAAATTACGTTTTAATATCACGAAATACTAGAAAACAGACGCGTTAAACATTTGTATTATTTTCATTTCAGAACTATGCTATAACGTGACGAAATAGTAGAGAAAAGATGCGGTTAACTTTTCTGTTATTTTCATTTCAACATTACAATTTAACGTCCCGAAATACTTGAAAAAACGACGCAGTAAACCATTCTAATATTTTATAAATTTCTAAATTACATTGTAACCGGGCATTTCACAGAGGGACGGTCCTTTTTATTTGGTCAAAGGACATATTAAATCGCTCACCGAAGTACACCAGTTTCCAAAGGCACGTGACGTGAGTCCACTCTTGTCCAGCATTGCATGTGATATTGAAACGCAATTGCATATTCATTTGGTGCGGCATCGCATTAAGTTTCCTGTCACTAATGAATTGATAACCCGCAAACCCCAGCTGTTCCCCCAACAACTCTAGCTCCCCCCCCTCCAAACTCCCCCAGACCCGTCTACCTCTCTCCATCCAGTCCGACCTTCATGCATTTCTCGCTTCCACACCTAGCTTGGTTTAATTTTTTACATACCCTTCGTATTTTTGTCTTACGTACTACATGAACTTAAGTAAAGACAGTGACTTACGTACGCATGTGCACGCGCGCACACACACATTCATACAGACTATATATACATACGTGTGTGTGTATGAGTGCGAGTTTACATAAATACATTAAATATATCTAAAGCAAAGCGTTAAAAATGCTATTGCTTTGTATGTATGTGTATACGCATATATATACACACACACACACACACACACACACATATATATATATATATATTATATATGTTATATATATATAGATATAATATATATATATATATATACTATGTCTCCATAAATTAAGCAATTGATTCTCTTTACTGTGAGTGAGAATGAGAAATTTGTTTGTTCTGAAACTCTCTCTCTCTCTCTCTCTCTCTCTCTCTCTCTCTCTCTCTCTCTCTCTCTCTCTCTCTCTCGTGTCCAAACAATGAAGATAATACTATTTGATCGTAATTTGTTAGTGGTCATTCTAGTGAGTAGCTATTTGGCAGGACATACGATACGATGTTAAAAATGTAAAGCATAAACAATGAATTAAAAAGAATGTAGTTTCGATTAGTTTATACTGACATAATGAACATAACCTTTTTCTCTTTCGGGAGGTAATTTGTTACACGTAAGAGATTTCGGAATATGTCGCTTGCTGTGCGAAAATGTCTTTTCGTCTGACAATTTGAAACTCCTTTAAACCGGTTGGTTTTCTCTACTGTTTCTCTGGCATTTATCATATTTCTGGTATTTTCCGTGTTTTTTTAATTGGTTCTAAATTCTTAACTGTGAATGTGACCACCGCGATGCTTGTTTTAGCGTTATATTCAGAACTGCAAAGACCATGATGTCTCTTTCGCTATATCATTCATTGTGAACTGTTCTCTAATTGTATTCCTAACTGTGATGACAATGATACCTGCTCTTTTATATTCTTAACTATGAGGACCGTGATGGCTTTCCTGTTATATTCTTAACTGTGAAGACCGTGATGCCCGTTATTCTTTTATATTTTTAACTGTGAGGACTCTCATGCCTGTTCTGTTATATTCTTAACTGTAAAGACTGTGGCGCCTGTTCTTTTGTTATATTCTTAACTGTGAAGTCTCTCATGGCTGTTCTGTTATATTCTTAACTGCAATATGTGAGGGCATGGCTCTTCTACTTATATCTTAACTGCGAAGACCATGATTCCTGTTCTTCTGTTATATTCTTAACTGTCAAAATAGTAATGCCTGCTCCTCTGTTATATTCTTAACTGTAAAGGCTGTGATGCCTGTTCTTCAGTTATATTCTTAACTGTCTAAATAGTAATGCCTGTACTTCTGTTATATTCTTACCTGTGAAGGACTTGATTGGCCGTTCTTCTTCTGTTTATATCTTAACTGTCAAAATGCAAAGGCCTGGTCTGCTCTGTATATTCTTAACTGTTGAAGGCTATGATGCCTGTTCTTCTGTTATATTCTTAAATGTGAAGACGTGTGATACCAGATCTTCTGTATATCTTAATGTTCAAAATAGTAATTGGCCGTTCTTCTGCCTATATATTTAACTGCGGGAAGACCGTGATGCCTGTTCTTCTGTTATAGTCGTAACTGTGAAGACACCGATGATGCCTTTCTTCTGTATATCTTAACTGTGAAGACCGTGATTGCCTGTTTCCGTCATATTCTTAACTGTGAAGACCATTATGCACTGTTCTTCGTGATCATTCTTAACTCCGAAGACCGTGATGCCTGTTCTTCTGTTATTCTTAACTGATGAAGACCGTGATGCCTGTTCTTCTGTTATATTCTTAAACTACGAGAAGACCGTGATGCCACCTGTTCGTTCTGTTATATTCTTAACTGTGAAGACCGTGATGCCTGTCTTCTGTTATATTCTTAACTGCGAAGACCGTGATGCTGTCTTCTTGTTATAGTTCTTAACTGTGAGACCGGATTATGTCTTCTGTTATATTTCTTAACTGTGAATACCATTCCTGTTCTTCTGTTATCTTAACTACGAAGACCGTGATGCCTGTTCTTCTGTTATATTCTTAACTGTGAAGACCGTGATGCCTGTTCTTCTGTTATATTCTTAACTGTGAAGACCGTGATGCCTGTTCTTCTGTTATATTCTTAACTGTGAAGACCGTGATGCCTGTTCTTCTGTTATATTCTTAACTACGAAGACCGTGATGCCTGTTCTTCTGTTATATTCTTAACTGTGAAGACCGTGATGCCTGTTCTTCTGTTATATTCTTAACTGTGAAGACCGTGATGCCTGTTCTTCGTTATATTCTTAACTAGAAGACCGTGATGTGCTTGTTCTAATGTTATATTCTTAACTGTTACTTGAAGACCGTGATGCCTGTTCTTCTGTTATATTCTTAACTACCGACGACCGTTACCTTTTGCCTTGTCCTTCTGTTATATTCTTAACTGTGAAGACCGTGATGCCTGTTCTTCTGTTATATTCTTAACTGTGAAGACTATGATGCCTGTACTTCTGTTATATTCTTAACTGTGAAGACCGTAATGCCTGTTCTACTGTTATATTCTTAACTGTGAAGACCGTGATGCCTGTTCTTCTGTTATATTCTTAACTGCGAAGACCGTGATGCCTGTTCTTCTGTTATATTCTTAACTGTGAAGACTATGATGCCTGTTCTTCTGTTATATTCTTAACTGTGAAGACCGTGATGCCTGTTCTTCTGTTATATTCTTAACTGTGAAGACCGTGATGCCTGTTCTTCTGTTATATTCTTAACTGTGAAGACTATGATGCCTGTTCTTCTGTTATATTCTTAACTGCGAAGACCGTGATGCCTGTTCTACTGTTATATTCTTAACTGTCAAAATAGTAGTGCCTGTTCTTCTGTTATATTCTTAACTGTGAGACTATGATGCCTGTACTTCTGTTATATTATTACTGTGAGACCGTAATGCCTGTTCTACTGTTAATCCATTCTTAACTGTCCAAAATAGTAGATGCTGTCTTCTGTTTATAGTTCGTAACTGTGAAGAGACCGTAAGCCTGCCGTTCTGTTATATTCTTAACTGTGAAGACCGTGAGCCTGTTCTTCGTTATATTCTTAACAACGAGACGTTAATCTTCTGTTATATGCTAACCTGTGAAGAAACTAGATGCTGTTCTTCTTGTCTAACCTGTTCTTATAGTGATGCTGTTCTAATTGCTTAATGAAGATATGCCTGTTCTTTCTTATTTCTTAACTGTGAAGCCTGTTTGTTTCGTTCTCTGTCCTGTTTTTCTGTTATATTCTTAACTGTGAAGACCGTGATGCCTGTTCTTCTGTTATATTCTTAACTACGAAGACCGTTATGCCTGTTCTTCTGTTATATTCTTAACTGTGAAGACTGTGATGCCTGTTCTTGTTATATTCTTAACGCCAAATATGATGCTGTTCTTCTGTTATATTCTTACTGTGAACCGTTATGCCTGTTATTCTGTATATTCTTAACTGTAAGACTGATGCCTGTTCTTCTGTTCCTATTCTTTACTGCGAACCGTGATGCTGTTCTTCTGATTTCTTAAAACTGTGAAGACCGTGATGCCTGTTCTTCTGTTATATTCTTAACTGCGAAGACCATGCTGCCTGTTCTTCTGTTATATTCTTAACTGTGAAGACTGTATGATGCCTGCTCTTCTGTTATATTCTTAACTGTAAAGACTATGATGCCTGCTCTTCTGTTATATTCTTAACTGTAAAGACTATGATGCCTGCTCTTCTGTTATATTCTTAACTGTGAAGACCGTGATGCCTGTTCTTCTGTTATATTCTTAACTGTGAAGACTATGATGCCTGCTCTTTTGTTATATTCTTAACTGTGAAGACCGTGATGCTTGTTCTTCTGTTATATTCTTAACTGTCAAAATAGTGATGCCTGTTCTTCTGTTATATTCTTAACTGTCAAAATAGTGATGCCTGTTCTTCTGTTATATTCTTAACTGTGAAGACCGTGATGCTTGTTCTTCTGTTATATTCTTAACTGTGAAGACCGTGATACCTGTTCTTCTGTTATATTCTTAACTGTGAGGACCGTGATGTCTGTTCTTGTGTTATATTCTCAACTGTGTGGCGCCTGTTCTTCTGTTATATTCTTAACTGTGAAGACTGTGGCGCCTTTTCTTCTGTTATATTCTTAACTGTCAAAATAGTGATGCCTGTTCTTCTGTTATATTCTTAACTGTGAAGACTATGATTCCTGTTCTTCTGTTATATTCTTAACTGTCAAAATAGTAATGCCTACTCTTCTGTTATATTCTTAACTGCGAAGACCGTGATGCCTGTTCCTCTGTTATATTCTTAACTGTGAAGACTCTGATGCCTGTTCTTCTATTATATTCTTAATGGTCATTGCTGTGATGCCTCTTCTTGTTATAATCTTGACTGTGAAGATCGTGATGCCTTGTATTCTGTTACATTCTTAACTGTGAAGACCGTGATGCCGGTTCTATTGTTATATTCTTTATGGGAAGAACTTGGTATCTATTCTCCCTCATTCCATTTCCTTTGAATTATCAATATTACAATC
>NC_087201.1:132015006-132030006 GCF_015104395.2 Macrobrachium nipponense
TTGAGGTACAACTAGCAAAAATAAGTACACTTGCAATAAAATTTCATATTTTTAAATAAATTGTATATATTAAAAAAATACCATACAAAGAACATGAAAAATAAAAAAAAAATTACTAGATTTGAAATTCTCTCTCTCCTGTCTATGTCAACCTTGATAACTTTCTTTTTATTTCTTACTCTGTGCGCTATGAATCTACTAAACGCAATCAAAGTCAACAAAGAAGGCTCCGCCAAAGTATAATATTTAGTCGTAAGAGAGCGTGTATCTACTAGGTTTTGTTGGAGCTGGAGGGCGAGTTTTTAGGAAATCTGGCGCCTATGAAAGCATTCCTCCCTCGTGTGGGGCAAAGCGTAACGAATCTCGTGTATTCTCTAATGTGCATTGTCAAGAAAATGGACCTCTGTGGTACATTCTTTGGCGCGAGAACTCCCCTGACGGATGTTATTCGAATGTGCCACAAATTTACTTAGTCCTGGTCTGGCTCCGACCTGGTAGAGGGTCGTGTTTACATAAATATAATGTTTTAAGACGTGGCTCCTAATGGACATTTAGATAGAAAGAAATGGTCGGGGAAAAGGAATTATAATAGTTTCTTACTGAGGAAAGTTTCTTGAGCATAAGTTTTGAATTCTTGAATGCGATGTTTTTCCTCCTTTCCACAAATATTCAAGTAATTGTTCCCATTTTCCCGAAGAAAACATTGTGCATTCGTCTGGTACGATTTGTATCGCTATTCAGATATGAATAATTTTATAACAACAAAACCTTATCTAACAGATTTTTACAGATGATAGAATAAAGCCTGATAGAATATGCCTTTGAGAGAATACTGTGAATCATATGGCGGAATAAAGTGAGAAATGATTCCACGAGGGACATTAAGGATGTTCCGTATGTAGATGAGATAATGATAACAGGGAGATGGAGATGGCTATAGTAGATTCACATCAACAGTGCATTTGATGTCTAGGCTACTTCCTTATGACGCTCCTGATTGGCTGTTGATAAGCCAGTCACAGGGCTGGAAACTCAGTCTCTCTCGAGAGTTCACATGGGTAGGATGCATGTTCCACCTCTCCCGAGGGATACTTTTGAAAGAAGTATCCCTCAGGAGAGGCGGAACATAGATCCTACCCATGGGAACTCTCTCGAGAGAGACTGAGAGTTTCCAGCCCTGTGATTGGTTTATCAACAGCCAATCAGGAGCATCGTAATGGACTGGCCTAGATATCAAATGCACGGTTGATGTGAATCTACTATAGGATGTGGTAGCATCATCCAAGTGAGAACAGTACGAGATACGTAGTGTCAGTCGCGCCGCTGCGAACACCACAATAATTGAAAGTCCAAGAACTACCTGGATGAGAAAGACGAAAGAGATATGAGACTTGAGGCTGAGGATGAGTGCAGGTGTCTTGTACGAAAGCACACGAAAGACAGAGTTGCTGAATTTCAAAGAAACTGAAGATGACCTTGTTTCAATATGAATCTCTGTTTTAACTGTTCATTAATCCTAAAGTACTTTCAGCCACTGTAAATCATTATTTTTCCACATCATACCAGCGGCTAATATTAAAATACTAATAAATGTCCACTCGTAGATTTCAAACTATACATTAGGCATATGCCAAAATACGATAGGACTTCTTCATTTGTCAGCGTCAATAAAAATATACGAATACGTTAATCAAAGATTAAAAAATCGCAAAGATCAGGTCACGGTATCTCACGATATTTCAAACCGTGAAAGACGACAAGACTAACTGCTGCTATAAGGAAGTGGAAGGCACTGAACCATTGGCAAATAATCGAAAAAAATGAATGTTGTATTGTTACATGAATATGGTGTTCAGATCTCTCTCTCTCTCTCTCTCTCTCTCTCTCTCTCTCTCACACACACACATACACACACAGCACACAAACGAGGATACACAGATTCGATACGACACCACTTCGTGAAGTCCAGTGATTGGATAGATAGAAGGAGAGAAGAAGACGAGGTATCCATAGGTTTGAGTTACTATTACTAAGTAAAAAAAGTGTACACCATTGACCATTGGAATTTCCGCTTGAGACATCCTGTTGCTTGGATGCCAACCTGTGTACAGGTATTGACATATTCCCAAGTAAGTCCTACAATTGACTAAATATCAGTATATGTAATGCTTTGGCAGTCTGAGGAACAAGATTTGGGGTGGGTGAGGGAGAACTTCCCAACTTTACCGTCGGCTGCCTGAACTAAACTGATAAGAACACGGGCAATCTTGAATTGCCAACGTCACCAACTGCAGAATCAACGAGTCAGCAGCAACTTGCCCGCCATTGACTTGACCCTGCATCGGAGAAGGGAGCGGCTCCATTAAAATGCAGTTTTGGTTTTAGCTTGCAAAAGTTTCTCACAGGCATTTATTCTATCCCATAAACAAGGCAATCAAGGCAGAGCGCCTATTTTCCCAGTAGCATATAGCCTTCCTACAAAAGTTTGCTCTTTGTATGCACTGGATGGGCAAAGTTTGCTCATCAAACACGGCTGCCTTCTTCCTTTCCCATATGTCTCTCTTCTTCTTCTTCTTCCGCTCTCCTCCTCCTCCTCCTCCTCCTCCTCCTGTCTCCTGAATGTAATAAGTCTGAGTGTGTGAAAATCAATATTCCTCGCGACTTCATTTCTTGCCCCCCATATTCCCTTTTCTTGGAGATTTTTGCAAGGTAAGCGGCCTGCGAGGGGTTGAGCCGAATAACGCAATCACGTCGCGTCGCCCTCTCCGAAGTCTTGAAATAGTAGTTTTTCAGAGGCCGGTCGAGGCCTAGGCAAATAGGCTTCTATAGTGAGGGTCTTTTGAGGTCAAATTCGGGTTTCAAAGTGATACTTGGTTACGCCTTTGAGCAGTACTTTATAAGGAGGGTGCGGTAAGGTTTTGGGGAATATGCCTAGCCCTCTTTTTTAACATTTTTTTTCTCTCTCTCTCTCTCTCTCTCTCTCTCTCTCTCTCTCTCTCTCTTTACTTACCATAGACAGGTGGGTTCAGCAATCAGTTTTTTCGGATAATAAAAGATAACTACGGAGTTTTTCGGTCGTGTGGTTACAAGCTTTTGAATGTCTTCTTGGTGAATTTAGTGTCATATCAAATTTTCGTTCTTTCATTCTTTTTTATTCTTTTTTATTTCCTCATTGTTTGTTGGTTTTTGCGTCTTTATATTCGTTTTTAAGTCGAATCCCAGATTTAGCGTAATGGTATTCAGTATCATTATTCAACGACTCTTTCATATATGAAGTGATTATATTGTTTGATAGCTCCCCTTCTGATATTTTCTTTTATTTGAGATATGTCCCAAAAATATGGGTTGTTTATAATCTATTTCTTAAACTTTCAGTTTTTATCAGGTATATCTGTATTTGTAGTAGCCACACTGTAACCTCTTAACCTCTCGATTCTTCAGTTTTTGGATATGCTTGCCACTTATATATATATATAATTATATATTTATATAATATATATATATTATTATATATATATATATATATATAAACAGTGATTCTGGAGTGCGTTTGAGTGGTAATGATGAGAGTAAATGTAGTGGGCATGTACGTTGTGTAAGAGTGTACATATGTGTAAAATAGGCTATGTTCAGTCAAGCTGTACATGAATGTCGATATGTTTGCTCATCTGCACAACAGTGCCGAAAAAAAATGTGTTGGAAATTATGATTATTTCTCCAATAACATCCTATCCTCGTTACCTTTCTTATTTTTGAGTGGTGTAGCGCAACTTGCAGCCTATTCAATTAACATATTTTATAATCTGGAAGGGCTGTAACGCTTCATCAGTAAGTCATCAATTCTTAGAGCAACTTTGCACACTTGGTGAAAGTGTTAAGTGGTTTTTAACCTTGCGCTATCCAGCCGGTTGTTTTGGGCACCTTTGAAATTTGAGGAAAGTTTGTTCTTTCCTTTATTTTCCCGAGTCGGTGAGAGAGGGGGGTGGGGTGGGGGGTTGGGTTTGGGGTTGCAAGATGGACACTGACATGGCCCTACTACTGAAATGCCGCCGCCCCCTCCCCTACCTGGGGTACTGGGTCTTCCCCAACGTCATGGTACGAACAACGAAAAACGAATTCCTGCAGATTTTGTACGCAGAGGTTATATCAGTATTTGCGCTAGTTTAAGTATCACTGGATGCTGTGGTCGGTCTCTAACGTTTAATGGGCTGTACGTTTTATGCGAATAATATGTCGGCCATAACTTGATATACCGTTTGGAAGTCTGTCTGAGTCATATTTGTATATTTTAATGTTAATAAAGAAACGGAAAAATCTTCTACCACCAAGACTTAGTATGTTTCTTGCGTAGTTTTTGAAAATATTTATCCGCCTTTACGTTTTGTTTGTTAGAGTCGAATATGTTGTCAGCTTGAGTTTAATTTGATTTCTTTACGTAAAAAGAGTAATAATGAACGAGAGTGGCTCAAAATGGAGAGGTCATTTATTTACAGATCGTAGTGAGCATCGTTTTTACCCAATTAAAGATTAGGGTTTTCTACTCATGAGCAAACAAGAGGCATATCTGATATTTTCTAGGCGTAAACTTTTATTCCTAACTAAATATAATTCTCGAAGTATAAAAACAAAACAAAACACAGGCGAAGATAAAGTAAATTTCACATGATATGTGGGTTTTGCTTCACATATCTCTCATATTTCGTTAAGTTAGTTTAAAGGTCCTCTAATAGTTTTCGTCATTGTTAATGACAATTGTTGACTCCTTTTACAACTGTCACAACAGTTTTGCACGTCTCGTGTTGGCCCAGACATATTTTCCCATCTCTGTAATTAAATGCCGCTTTATCATTTTTATGACTTGGTGCCACATATTCACATTCATATGTCCTTTGTGTGCTATGCTTTACATTATTTGGGGCTGTTTTATGAGTCTCCATAACAGTTTTCATTTGTGCTTGCTGCCCCTGGTCGCCTGCGCTGGCCTTCTGCTTGTACAAAGAATGTACGAGTGGAATGTGTCTGAAAAGTATGCTTGCGAAAGCCTACAGACGTATATTTCTTCCATTCACACATATATACATACGAACAGCACGCACCCGTTTGTACGCAAATATATATATATATATATATATATATATATATATATATATATATATATATATATATATATATATATTGTGTATGTGTGTGTGTGTGCGTGTGTGTGTGTGTTGTGGGAAGCGTACTGAGATTTGGAAAAAAATTGAAAGTTTTTATTTAAGCTTGAACTTAGCTATATACATATATATATATATATATATATATATATATATATATATATATATATATATATATATATATTTATATTTATTTATTTATTTGACACCGTCGGCACATAGCTTGTAAACTAGAACGTGAGGGAGTTGTAGCATTAGTTAGTTTTTCTTCTTTATTCAGAATCTGAATAACGAGAAAAAGGGCGTCGAGTCTAATCATGATAGTCTAATGGAATAATTAATATTTTTGCGTTTATGATTTTTTAGAAAATTTGTAGCATTCCAAATACATGTACTGTTGCCCTTTGAGCAGCCTGTAGAATGTTTTCAAAACAAAAGGTGATTGCGCCCCACTAAAACTTTCCTAATGTCTCTTTGTAACGTTTCGTTCACCATCTCCTGACTTTTTGTACCTAATTATTAACAAGGACTGATTTATGAGAGGCTTAACAGCTTTTTCTCTTATCATTAACACCTCGCAAGGATTAGATATTCATGAAATTCCTAAATGTTTATGAGTGCTGTAGTAAAGTTTTAGCTCTAGTGTATACTTTTCACTCTCTCTCTGACCATCTATAACGTCACTAGCTGACGATTTATATGTATTTTCTCTAAACAGTTTTTGCTGTTGTGTTACAAGCATAAGACAGTGTTTAATTTTCACTAGCTTTGAGCATTTACAGCTTCATTAACTGACTATTTGTTTTTATTTTATTTTAATACAATTATGCTGCTTTGCGTTGAAAATTTAATGCAAAGAATGAGTTGTGGCTAATTTTCACTCTCTTTGACCATTTATAACTTCATTAGCTGACGATTTGCTTTTCTTTAATTAATCCATTCATAAGATTGTCCCGAGACACGAATGATCCATTCTGGGACTGAAATCATTTCACTGTGAGGTAATTTTGCCAAGGGATTCCTTATTTTTATGCAGATTCGTCATAAGAAAATAATAATGCTGAGAATGCATCATTTTGCAGATTTCGCAAAGGAAACTTAATAAAACTTAAAACAACATTTCAAGGTCAAGCACAGTAGACATGGCTTGTCAAAGCAGATATGGTTTGTCAAAACAAAAAAGTTATGTTTAAGAGTAATTTAGAATTGACATCATTTTAAAAGAGCTTTCACTTCTGGTGCGATAATAAACTAGCAAGCGACCCTATAAAATGCAAAAGTCTGTCGATACAAGTGACCATATTAGTGAATATATAAAGAATCGCGATTAATTTTTTTTATAGAGAAATAGGAATCAGTATTTAGTGACCTACAAATTTAAAAAGCTGTTGGTTTTACAATTTAAACAAAAATTAATGATACCTGGTAAGATGGTTAGAATGCCTATTATATTGATATTTCAGCTGAAGATCGGAAGGAAACTGAAACATCTGCATAAAAGGTTACGTTGGCCGAAAGCTGTTTTTTTTATTTAATTATTTAAAATGATTCCTGGTTAAGATGGTTCAGATTACTGCAATATTGATGAAGGAGCTGAAACACGAAGCGGAATAAGATATCTGGATAAAAAGTCAAGTGGTGATTCATTACTTCAATTATTACCGAAATCAAGTCCACTGAGAAAATGTGCGACTAATCCCAGCGTCGTTTTCCACTCAGAAATGCAGTAATAATAACAACTGCAGTGATGTTTGAATTACCATTACATGTATCTCTATTTTTATATTGGTAGATGTCAAAGGCATATCCGATCTTTGTCGTTCATTGTTACTGTTGACAAAGGTACATAAACGGTGAGCATTTTTCGTTTGTTTCCATAATATTATTAACAGAGATGGGGGATGAGGGAGGGTAATGTGTATTAAATATGAATATAATATGTCTTGTATTAACTTTCTTAAGGAACCAGTTTGGAATTATCGTGAATATTTTCCAGTTGGATTAAAGTAATTCTTAGAGTCGATATGAAACCCAAAGTGTTTTATAGGGACAGTTATTGGTATTTATTTTTACTATAAATGCTTCGGTCACTTTAAAAATAAAGAGATTTTCCTATGATTAGATATGAGTATCTCTCCATGATTAAACTGCAAGTAAATTTATATAAACTACAATTGCCCAAACGTCGATTGCAAGTGTAGTTCATTTCCTCATTTATTCTGAGATTTGCTGAAAATGAACGTTTCACGGTTTGTTATTTTATGCGAAGTCGTCATTCCTTGCTAATATTGTATTTCAGACCTGCCTTTGAATGCCGGAAAAAGCCTTTGCTCTGAATATCCACACTTTTTCCAAGAAATTTTTAATCATTCCTTCAGGTGGTGTTTTTCCTTCTCTCTCTCTCTCTCTCTCTTTTTTTTTTTCTTGTCAGAATATAAGACCAAACTTTTCTTTTAGCTCGGATTCCTGATTTTTATTTTCTGTGAATGCATTCTTCATGATTTGTTTTCGAGCGTTCTGTTATGATTTTATTTCTTTAGAAAGATATAAATGCCACAGATATTTATGACAGAGCATTGATTTCTCAAAACACGGAATCGCCTTACGTTTCACTGAAGTGTTCTCGTTACATTTTCAATGGGGAAAGGTTTACGAAATTGTATTGATAATAGTATATAAATGGCTGGGCAGATACTTATATATGAATATACTAATCCATACAAATACATACACGTTGTATGGCTCTTATGGTTCAAATCTTATTTTCTTTTTATAATAATGCTTAATGATGCTACAAATACTTTCATTTACTCTTCCTTCATCTTTTTCACCATTGTAAGACTATACAAATAGCCAGAATAATGAATAGTGTGGAAGAGGATAATAATAATAATAATAATAATAATAATAATAATAATAATAATAATAATAATAATAATCTCCAACAACAACAACAACAACAACAACCATTCTAATCAGTTCACGCTCACCTTTCCTTGAAAATGAACCGATGATACGGTTGGAAACGTTGAAATTCCGTTACGCCCTTAGACTAAGATTTGTTAACCACTTTTGTTAATAATAATAATAATAATAATAATAATAATAATAATAATAATAATAATAATAAGTCATTAGTAATTTTTATAAATTAGAAGTTTTTGACTGGAAAGGTTGACTTCAGAGAAAAAGAAAGCTATAGACAAAATCAAACTCCCTTCAAACTCCAATCAGTAAATCAAGGATGAGTCGTATTTTTGAAAAATCTTACCCAATTTTGCAATCTCCTCATATCCCCGAACAAACAGAATAGGAAATCACATTATGAGATTGTTTGTATTTTGTTTAAGTATTTTAATTAATTCCAAGGTTCATATCGAGTATTACAAGTTCTACCTTCTTTTAATTGACAGAATGAGAACTTATGATTCTTATCTATATAGCCAGTGTCGGCGAGTCTGGAGTTCTTGTTATCGTACCCTGGCAACCTGATGTTGGAGGAACGGGAGAAATTTACAATGCAGATGTGGGTCGGAGGGACGCTTCATAGAACCTTTAGTACCGCCTACAAGAGCGTCACGCAAGGCACACTGTCGCTGTCTCAGTTAGTTAGTTAGTCTGTCAGTCCAGGGGTCCATACCAGGTTTCTTATTCCTTAAAATGCCCTGTCACTCTTACTGGTTGCATAAACCGTGCTCGCATAAGGCCGGCAAATTTTTAACCTACCAACCAACACTAATCAGTACTACCTCGCTATAGCTGGTTCACTTAAGGTAGATTCTCGGATGAGCCGTATGCTTACGAGACGTTTGTTTGGCGGCCGCTAATTGGCTGGTACCGGGTTAGGTAGGGCAGCTCCCCAGCCTAATCAGCTACCCGCCAAACAAACGTCCCGTAGGCATAGGGCTCACTCAAGAATCTACCTCAAGTGAACCAGCTATAGTTACGTTGCCGGAAACTACTGTTGTTACTGTAGTTGTTGGCGATCTTATTGTTGATTTTGGTTGTTGTTTAAGGTTTCTGTGTGTTTGTTGTTAAGGTATATGTAGATGTAGCTTGCTATAACAAGGCTGTAGAACCAACCATGATTTTCAAATGAGCTGTTATTGTTATCATTATTACTCAGATGAGCCCTATTTATACGGAACTAAGCCTACGGGAACCATTGACTTGATATTCACACTTCCAAAGAATTTGGTGTTCATTAGGAAGAAAGAGAAGCTGAAGGGCAATACAGACACAAGAGATCTCACTTATTAAAAAGAGAAAATAAACTAATGAATTAACAATTAGATAAAAACTGATGTTTGTTCCATCTTTGTTAAATAGGTGTGTGTTGTTCAAAGCTCCATGAGGTTGGAATTATATAATGCCATAGGAAAAGCAATCTCGTGTTATGTTTCATAGTATGATTGGCGTTAGTTGATTTAGCTTCATTTTTTTTCTGTACTTCCTCGGAATTTTCCCAGAATTTTACCTATTTCTGTTTTCAACAGTTCAAGTTTTTTGCCGGCGAAATGCGTAACTATTTTCAGTATATAAAAACGAAATGAATAATTTCATATGTTGTCTTTGGCCCGTAGGGTGTTAGTGCCGTCACTGTAAGCGTTACTTAAGGTTCTTTGTAGCGTCCCTTCGGCACCTGGCTGCAACTCCTTTCATTCCTTTTACTGTGCTTCTATCAGTATTCTCTGCCTGCCATCTTACTTTCCACCCTCTCCTAACAGTTGATCCATAGTGCAACTGTGAGGTTTTCCTCCTGTTACTCCTTTCCGTTTCAGCTGCTGAAGGACCTCATGGGTCCCAGCGCTTTGCCTTTGATCTAAATTTTATATTCTATTCTTCTCTTCTAATGTCCTTTGGAAAGGAATACCCATTTTTGCAAACATCTGCAACAAATTTCATATGGTTTTCTTTATGTAAATGGTAGTCTTTCAAGAACAAATATATCTGAAGAGGAATATAAATTCACCTCACTTTATCTCACTGAAAACTAATTTCGTTTCTAGACAAAATATATATTGCTTTTTCTTTGGAATTCAGTCGAGCGTTTGTGTGAATATGTCTAGGTGTGTGTTTGTGTGTGTGTTCATCCAGTCTTTTCCCAGTACATTTAGAACTGTATATTTTAAGGTCATACCATTCTGTTCCGTCAAAGGCTTTGATCCCAGATTATGCCTAGCTTTTTGTGAACTATAACAATAGTCTTTGATATTCTAAGACTAAGCTTAAGAAGGGGAAGAGAAGTCCGTTGATATCTGAAGTGGTCTTTGTAGGGATTTAAGATTTGCTGTAGCAAGAGGAAAGGGAAAAAATAACAAGGGCGAAGGAGTTCACTGTCACCTCACACTTTAGTTGAGGGCTGTTGTCTCTTGGAATTCCAGCATTCAGTGTCTTTCAAATGAAATATCAGATGAAATATCAAGTACAATGTGTAATTTTCAAATATAGTTTGTAATATACAATTATAAAGTGCAGTTTGCAAACATAATAAAGTGACACATACAAATATAAAATGTAATTTAAAACATAGAGTGTAATGTGCATATATAAACTATGATTTACAAATATAATGTGCGATATAAAAATACAAAGTGTAATTTACAAATATAGAGTGTAATATACAAACATAAAGTGTAATTTACAAACACTGAACACAGATGTTTTAATGATTTTTAGCAGCACTAAATTCCTTCATGAAGTTCCTTCATCTTCCAAGTTTATATTGTCTTGTTAAAAGTGAACGATTTATCCATCGGATGGACCTAGAATTCAATTAGTTCAACGTTTCTTACGCTGCAGCCAGCTTTTGTTCATTTCATGTTTTGTAGTGTTATTTATCAGTTGTTATAATAATCTTTTTTCATGTTAAAACAAGACGGTGGCCCTTGTTTTCTTTCCATTTTAGTCAAGACATTGAAATAATAGTTTGTTGGGATTTTTGTCATTGTGTGAAATGTTGTTTCTTAAAACGTTCGTCAGACGCTCTTTAGTTCCTTAAGGGGAGGCCGGAAGTGGCTAACAACCCTGTTTTGAAGGAATATTAGAAAATGACCCACGATATATATGATAGCATGGACCTCTTTTTTTTTAAGTATGAAAAAATCCATATATTCGCTTACAGTGGAACCGATGATTGATTTTGGCCAGATTAATTTGGGGCCAGGGACGAGCGGAGTCAATAGCGTTGGTATGTCTTCTTTATACAGAATTAAAATAATTACAGTGTAGGTCGGATTAAAACGGGATGTATTCAGGTAGTGAGTATAGATGATAGAGGAAATGCTACCGTCATGCGCTGTAGAAATTGAATTTCAGTTGGAACAAAATTAACTAAGAGGTCTGTATAGATAAACATTCAGGTACTTTATGTACTAGATATATATATCTAATATATATATATATATATATATATATATTATAATATATATATCTATATATATATATAATATATATATATGATATATATACAGTTTCTGACTCACATCGGGATCGAACCCAGGTCTTTCAATTGAAAGACAAGGGCATCACCATCTGAACCACTCGACGCCTTGCCTTTCAATTAAACGACCTGGGTTCGATCACGATGTGAGTTAGAAAATCCATTTTTGTTCCGCACGTGAATATGTGTTGAGTACTTCTAGTATATAATTAATATGTTATAATATTTATATAATATATATATATATATAGTCTATATCGTAATAATATTTATATACATATAAAGTCTAACTTACGACTTTTGAAAAGCGTTCCAATATGATACGACATATAATATAACATAAAATTTCAACCTAAGCCATGCGCTCATGTATATGGCAGTAACTACGAAATCTCAGTTTCATATAAACTCTTGTCCGCTGACCGAAAGAGCTGGATAAATATGTTTTTTTTAAAAGCTGTATGATTTTTATTCTGTTTGAATTCTGTGTTTGATCATGAAACCGAACGCAAAAGGAAACTGGAATTTCACTAATTAACAGCAAAGCTGGTGCGGCAACTGGACGTTGTTTCCAGTAATGAGTAGAAGAAAGTTATGAGTCAACAATTAAAACTTGGAATTTTTTTATATTTTAAGCTTTGGAGCTTATATATATATTTATATATATATATATATATATATATATATATATATATATTTATATATATATATGTATGTATTATATATATGTGTGTGTGTGTATATATATATACACACATGTGGCGCGCGAACGCGCACACACACAACATATATATATATATATATATATATATATATATATATATATATATATATATATATATATATATATATATATATATATATATATATATATATAATATATATATATATATATATATATATACATACATATATATATATATATATATATATATATATATATATATATATATATATATATATATATATAAATCCACAGTACAAAGGTAAGTGAAACTGGGGACTTGGAACAAGTACTTTCGTAGTTTATTCTACATTTTCAAGTTAACACTGAATGTAATAGAAATTGGCGGACCTTTATATACAAAACCAGAAAGAGGGGCAGGGTTACAGTAAGTTAAACTTGGCGGCTTGTTCTTTCAGCAAAAGAGACCAGGAAAGAGGATCGAGGTATAATCCAGGATGGAGGTTTAAAAGGACAGATTTTTGATCAATTTGTATTTTTAATAGCTAACAAACGTGAGATCTTAACAATAGGATAGTCTTAGCTTCAATAAAAATGGACTCCAACAGATTCCTTTTGCGTTTATCTTTAACCTTGCAGATTTTCGAGTAATTATCCCAGCAATAGCGTGGCCTGTCTTAGGCCAATGATCCACAATGCCATTATTTGTTTACCCTCTTGATGTGGCATTTTTGTGCTGAGAGCATCTTACCTTTAGTTTTTTATGTTTGCCCAATGTAAATCTTATTTCATTCTTTACAAGGAATGCTGTATACATATTGTTTGAATTTGGCGGGCTATTCTTAATTAGTTTATTTCTCAATATATTGTTATATTTAAATACTAAGGTAATATCAATAGTTTTTAAAATGAGTACAACAGGGATGAAATTAGGATGAATTGATACACAGAGAATATTCATAAATTCTTTGTTAATGCTGGTTGGATTGTAATACATCTTTTTTTGCTTCATTTTTTTGTAAAGTTCCAAAACATGTAGAGGGTGATATAATGAATCTCCTATTTTATCAATAATTTTAAACTCATCTTCTAAAAATTCCGGACTGCAAATTCTAAGAGCTCTGAGATACATACGGGAAAATGTTGACATCTTAATTTGTTTAGCATGGTTAGAATAAAAATGAATTTATGACAAGTTATTCGTGGGTTTCCTGTATACTTTAAAACTAAAATTAGTGTTATTTCTAATAACTAAGACATCCAAAAATGCTATACAATTATTTTCTTCATAACCTATTGTGAATTTTTTGGATGGTACAAGCTTATTAATTATATGCAGGAAATCAGGAATATATACATTTTCTTTTACAATACAAAAACAATCGTCTGCATATCTAATCCAAAACACTTTAGAAAATAAATTTCTTGGAATAAGTCTAGATTGAAAAAATTCCATGTAAATATCAGACAAGAGTGGCGAAAGATGGCTATACCGAATTATCTGTTCATAAAAATTATCATTGAAAGTGAATTTACAATTTTTTATACAACGGGATACCAAATTAATAATGGCATTAGTGGTAATTCTACATTATACTAGTCCAAATGTTGGGATAAATATTGAAGTAAGTCATCAATAGGAACTTTAGTGTATAAAGATGTTACATCAAAACTGGCTAATTTGTCATTACTGGATAAATCAATATGGGAGAGTCTAGCACAGAAATCAACAGTGTTTTGTAAATGGGAATTTGAAATAGCACCCAGGATAGGTGATAGTAATTTGACTAGATATTTGGAAAGTTTATAGCTAATAGAACCGGTTGAACTGATAATGAGACGAATAGGGAAATCTCTTTTATGGGTCTTGTAAGGTAAAGATAGATCAATCTCTCGTATTGAACTGAATTCCTTCAGGATAGTTTTTATTTTAGATTTGAAGCTTTTTATGGCATCAGCTAATGGGTCTTCCGTAATTTTTGTTATTTTTTTTGTAAGCACTAGAGTCAGATAATAAGTTTTTAATTTTTTCCACGTAACTAATTTTATCAATTACTACAAAACATTTGGATTTGTCAACTTTAATAATATGCAAACTTTTATCTTTTTTCGTTTCTTGAATTGCTTCGATAAACCTTTTTGGGAAATTCACTATTTTATTATGTATCTGAAGTAATCCGAAAAAAGCCCTTTAACTAAATTCATTGACGGTGATATACTTGTGGTTTTCTTTTTCAGTTTGGATATCTCTGAAATGATGTTTGTGCACGAAACTTCTTCACTCATGGCATACGATAAACCATAACGTAAAGCACATTTAAGATTCTCGTTCAGTTCTGTGCTTGAAGGATCCATGACACAATCATCTTTATGTTTGTTATTCCATTCGCTTATCCAGTGAGGCTTTTTATTTTGTGATCCAGGTGATGCATTAGTTTCTTTTGTTTGAATTTATAATAACCTTAGATTCAAACTAAGCAAACTCTTGCATCACCTGGAGCACAAATTAAAAAGCCTCACTGGGATACATGACTGGAATAATAAACATAAAGGTGATTGTGTATTAAATCATTCAAGCGGAGGAGGTCAGAAGCTATAGTAAAGAACAGATTCGGGCTGGTCCAGTAACCTTATAAAAGTCGTATTATTGAATTAAGTAATATTATATGCTTATAATGTCTGTTTGTGTGCGTGCGTGTATATATATATATATATAT
>NC_087201.1:132032506-132042506 GCF_015104395.2 Macrobrachium nipponense
CTGAAATTTGGAAATGCACAACAACAAAGACAGGGCATCGAACAATAAATATACTGATAGACACATGATAGACATTTCACGGCTATGCTATATGATTGGACCCAACATTGCTTGGTGGCGGAAGACAGGTAGAGGTCCAGTTGAATTATTCAACCAGTTCTGTTAACCTGCGAGTCAGCTGACTGCCAACCAGGACACCGCTGATAGTGTGTATGGTTGTGGGATAATGACATAGAATAAGTAACTGCTCCACAGACGTGTATGCCCGTGTCTCGACAATGTCACAGACTTATCCGACATTTTATGAATTCGAAGCCTCGTGGTTTCTGCTTTGCCAGTCCTGCTTTGTCAGACTGGTAGTATATATATATATATATATATATATATATATATATATATATATATATATATATATATATATATATATATATTATACACACACGCACACATTCATCGAGCTACAAATGTTCTTTAATATCCAATTCGTTTTAGCTCGGAATTAATATATTTTTATATATTTTAACATATGAAATATTTTAATTTCAAGGTAGAGCAAATTGGATATAAAAGGACATTTGTAGCTCGATGAATGTATATGAATCACGGTGATATGGTAAATATATATATATATATATATATATATATATATATATATATATTATATAATATATGTGTGTGTGTGTGTGTGTGTGTGTGTGTGTGTGTGTGTGTGTGTGTGTGTTTGTGTATGTGTGTGTGTACTACCAGTCCGAAAACAGGCCTGAAAGCAGAAATAAAACCATTCTACCTTTAGAGGCGGTAGCTCAGTAAGGTGTTTACCGTCCTGCTTTTACAAGCACATTGAGATTTATACCTCTTACAAGTATCATTAGGTGATTTTAAACTCAAAGGAAATGCTAGATTATTACTTTCTTATATTTGCTGTCCTACACGAAGGAAAATTTTGATGGCCGTTGTCTTCAAACTCTCCTGCTCATTCAAGGGGTGTTTGTGATCGACAGATTCTTGGAACTTTTCTGGGATCAGCATCAAAATAGTACCACTTACAGTACAGAGACACCCGTGATAGATTACAGAACTGCCGAAGCCATTTTTATACTGACTGCCATTGCACAGAAAAGACATGAGCTCCGAATATTTATCGAATTATGGAGTATTTTAATATGCTTATATATCCACCTTTTGAATACAGGCTAGTAGGGCGCCTATAAAGGTCATGATCAAATACAGTGTCAAAACAGGTGTATATATTAGAATTTTACAGATAAACTATGATACCATAGTCATCAAAGTCTCTCTCTCTCTCTCTCTCTCTCTCTCTCTCTTAAAGCGAGCTTTCGTCTGGAGCTGCCAGACATCCTCGGGCTGGGAAGCTGAGGGTGGGCTGATCTTGGTGTGGTGTCCGTTCTCCTTATATTTGGTGTTGACAGCAGGGGGTCTGCCCCATGCTGATCTATTGGCTGGTGGCGGTGAGTCTTCGTTTTCATTACTAAAATACTTTTACCAGATCACTTGAGCTGATTATCAGCTCTCACTGAGTTACAGTGAAAAAAAAAAAATAGTAGAAAAGCAAAAATCGTCCTTTTTGTGCCATTGTACCCCCAAAAAGAAGGGCCTGTATGTCCTTTTTTTTAATTGAATATTAGTGTCTGTTTCACTTGATCAGCCTATAAGGAATACGTAACCTTAAAATCCAGGAATCATTTTAATGTTGCTTAATATTTTGCTTGTTGCTTGTATATAGGTAGGTACGACGCCCTTCTAATGAGGCTTCTGTGTAGTGTATGTATATATATATATATATATATATATATATATATATATATATATATATATATATATATATAATATAATATATATATATATATGTAGGATTGTAGACCATTCTTGCACTGAAGTATTATTGTTGGTCTAGTCCTTAAAGAGGAATGAGGAAGCAATTTTATATATATATATATATATACATATATATATATATATATATATATATATATATATATATATATATATATATATATATCAAGGACAGCAAGATACCTGGTGTTGATCGGATTACAGGGGAGATGCGGTGGTATTTTGATGAATGTGTTAGTGGTTGATCGGGGTGAGTAAGGTATATGTGGTTGACAAAGTTCCTGAAGGAAAGAGCAAAATCAATAAGCATTCCTTTATATAAAGGTAAACGTTTTAGAGGTAAATTACGAATCATGGGAGCATATTTTAATTAGAATTTTATTGAAGGTTTATGGTAGGATTTTAATAAACAAAGTAAGGTCAGGTAATAGAAGGACTTACAGGGAAGAGCAAGGAAGATGGTGTGATAATCAGGTGTTTTTAATGAAATAGCTCGGTGTGAAGTTTGAGATGGAAGGAAATCGCAGTACACAAGAACCTTTAAAAACAGTTATGATAAAAAAGATGGAAATGTCATTTCAGAGAGACTGAAGATATATGATGTTAATGGGAATTAACAAGAGAGATTTTTATGAATTTATAATTATTCATTTATTTACATTTATTTACTTCTAAGGTACAGGAATACTTATTTACATTTATGTGCTTATAAGATACAGAAATACGATTTTACATTTATTTACTCACAAGGTACAGGAATACGAATTTACATTAATTTACTTATAAGATACAGGAATACGAATTTACATTTATTTACTTATAAGGTACAGAAATACGAATTTACATTATTTATAATGTGCCGGAATACAAGAATAAGTTTTATGCAGGGTAATGTTTTGAGGTAAGTGGGTGTCAGAAGGAGGAAAAACGAATGTTAAAGTTGAAATGTATGACTGTTCAGTAGTAACTGTAAAAGACTATAAGCAAAGAATGAAAATGAATCGCAGAATGGATGAAGCTTGGGAGGTTGGGGGATGTGTACACAAGATTTAAAAGAGAAAAGTTTCTGCAGAAGCCCAAAGCTATGTGTTGTATAGAGCGATCCCTGAGTTACTCTACTCTCTGGGGTTGGAGTCGGGATGTATGATAAGTTGTTTACTTATTATATGTGCAGTTAACAGAATTTGTCACAGTGAGGAATGAGCAAGGATCGCCAAAGAAATGCTAAAAAGGTCAGCAGAGGTGAAAGGATAGACCAGTGTGTTCAGTTGGTCTAGTCATGTAGAGGAAATAGATGTGTATAGGTTGGAGGAGGAGAATGAATGATTCTGACGCGTTTGAAGAGAGGAAGGGGGAGAGAAATAAGAAGATGAATATATGTATGGCGGATGAGCTATCCCGAACCTTGTAAATAGAATGGCCTAAGTATGCCGAAAGTTAGAGACTGAGAAATGTAGGAGTGTTTGTCACACAGCTGGTGATCTATCTATGTGGTAGTGTAAACGTTTAATCGCTAGTGATCTATCTATGTGGTTGTATAAACGTATGATCTATCTATGTGGTTGTATAAACGTATGATCTATCTATGTGGTTGTATAAACGTATGATCTATCTATGTGGTTGTATAAACGTTCGATAACTGGTGATCTGTATATGTAGTTGTATAAACTTATGATTTATCTATGTGGTTGTATAAACATTCGGTAACTGGTGATCTGTCTGTGTGGTTGTATAAACGTTTAATAGCTGGTGATCTATCTATGTAGGTGTCTAAACGTTTGATCTATCTATGTGGTTGTATAAACGTTCGATAGCTGGTGCTCTATCTATGTGGTTGAATAAACGTTTGATAGCTGGCGATCTATCGCTGTGGTTGTCTAAACGTTTGATCCATCTATGTGGTTGTATAAACGTTTAATATTTGGTGATCTATCTATGTGGTTGTATAAACGTTTGATAGCTGGTATCTATCTCTGTGGTTGTCTAAACGTTTGATCTATCTACGTGGTTGTATAAACGATTAATAGCTGGTGCTCTATCTATGTGGTTGTATAAACGTTTGATCGCTGGTGATCTATTTATGTGGTTGTATAAACGTTTGATCTATCTATGGGGTCGTATAAACTTTTGATCCATCTATGTGGTTGTATAAACGTTTAATATTTGGTGATCTATCTATGTGGTTGTATAAACGTTTGATAGCTGGTATCTATCTCTGTGGTTGTCTAAACGTTTGATCTATCTACGTGGTTGTATAAACGATTAATAGCTGGTGCTCTATCTATGTGGTTGTATAAACGTTTGATCGCTGGTGATCTATTTATGTGGTTGTATAAACGTTTTGGATCATCTATGGGGGTCGTATAAAATTTTGATCTCTGGTGGGGATCTATTATGTGGTTTTTATAAACGTTTTTATTCGCTGGTGATCTATCTATGTGGTCGGTATAAAACTTTTGATCGCTGGTGATCTGTCTATGTTGTCGTATAAACTTTTGATCGCTGGTGATCTATCTATGTGGTTGTATAAACGTTTGATCGCTGGTGATCTATCTATCTGGTAAACGTTTGACCTATCTATGCGGTTTTATAAACGTTTGGTGGAATTCTTTACACTTGTGTCCATCTCTCAGCAGCTGAAGTAAGGCTGTGGTAGTGGCCTTCGTGTAGTGTTTCTGTCGAGCCACCCTTTGTTTGAAGAACAACTTGATTTTTAACCAAACAATCAAACTATATACACACCCACATACAGACGCACACGCCATGTCTGCGTTGTATGCGGGCCATAGCACAGATAGTTACGCAACGGTGTTATTGATTGGTGCGAAGGGTAATTTTGATGGAACTGGGAGACGGAAAAAAATGCATTTTTGACGGGCGAAAGTGAATGCAAGTTCACACCACGTGTCATTTGCAAAGGAAAAAATCTCAGTTCTGTTTTAAGTGGACGACTGTTATGATTTCCAGTGATGGCTGGTATTGTTTCGCGAAATTTTTACCTTTTAGAGAGAGAGAGAGAGAGAGAGAGAGAGAGAGAAGAGAGAGAGAGGCTTGACGTTGATGGGCGTACGTCGCTTTAACTCGAAGTATTTTGCATCGGATATATTGTGGTATTGTTTTTCGAATTTTCTTTCATCAATCGCGTTTAGTAATTGGAAACTTATTAAATATAGGAAAAATTTTTACAACTTGGCTTCTTAACCTTTAGGAATCGATTGGATAAAGTTAACTATTTTTATCAATATAACCATAGTTAAGTACAGATAGCTTAGGAGATGGAGTGTAGCTGAAGGAAAGCATTTACATTCAAGCGTTTGCAATTGGGTTTCTTAGATTTTAGGAAGTGGTTGATTAAAGTTGATAATTATTTTTGTCAATATCACCATAGTTGTGGGCATATAACTTTGGAGGTGGAATGTAGCAGAGGAAAACATTTTCATCCATGCTTTTACATTTTAGTTTCTTAGACTTTAGCAAATGGTTTGATAAAGTTAATAACTATTTTCTTTCGATATCACCATAGCCAAATACAAACAGCTATGGAGACGAAGTATAGCAGAAAAAAGGCTTTACATTCATGTGTTTACAACGCGGTATCTTAGGCTCGAGGAAGTAGATGAATAATGTTAATGATTATTTTTTATCACTATCATCACCAGCCAGATCCATAAAGTTATGGAGATGGATTGTAGCAGAAGCAAAACGTTTTCATCCATGTATTTTCAATTTGGTTTCTTAGACTTTAGGAAACGGTTGAATAGGGTTTATAAGTTTTTAATTTTTTTTTATGAAATTCACCATATTTAGATACAGGCATCTTTGGGGATGAAGCGTACCAGAAAAAACAATTTCGTCTGCAAAGGATTTCTGAACTTCAATACGACGGAAGCGCCGGAGAAAGAGCGAACTACCAAACGCGAAGCCAGCAGTCTCATCTCGTCATGAAACTCGCTATTCACGTTAATGAGTACGGGGGATATGTACAGTATATGTGTGTCTCAGAGGGGCCCTCAAAACCATAAATCCCTCCGAAAGTGTTCTGTATGCCAGGCACGTCACATCAGTCGCAAATAAGCCTGACGCAAATCAGGCCCAAGCGTTTAATTCTGCCGTAATGAGCTCCGAGCTGCATATTCATTCTTTTCCATCTCGATAATAAATTAAGAAAAAATTAAATAAAAAAAAAATAGGTTGAGAGTTTCAGGAGTAGGTTAGCTACGCGATACTTCGGCCCATTTATCATAGTTTGAGGCTAAATGATAGGGACTCTTGCGCGTTTTAGTCGTTTAACATCGAGGCTTATGGAGGGAATTATCTATTAGGTTATTTAACTTGCGCCGGAGCTTTCATTACAAAATTTCTAAATGGTTAGCTGCCTCCTTTCTCCCTTTTTTAGTCACTTTTTTCTCCCAGTCCACATCAAACATTCGGAAGACTTTTGTCACAAAATTCAGAGAACGCACATATACCACTTCACAACATAAAACTTTTAAGCCTTGACGTAGACTCCCTATTCACAAAAGTACCAAGGGTACAAGGAAGTTTTTTCTTCAGTTTTTAAGGGGAAAATTCTCCCCCTATTCGATCATTTCCCTTTGGCACTTGACAAAATAATAAGTTAGTTGAATTATGTGCATCTAATAACGTATTTTCATTCGGGGAATCATTCTACAAGCAAAAATTCGGATGTAGTATGGGTAGTCCTTTAAGTCCTATTTTAGCCAATCTGTACATGGAATACTTTTGAAACTACAGTAATAAATGCAATAAAACCCAAAAACATGCTGTGGATGACGATACGTGGATGACATACTAACATTTTGGGATAATAATGTGGGGTAATTTTAATGAATTCCTCTCAAAATTAAACGCATTAGTGCCCAGCACAAATTTAAAGTTGAATGGGAAACAGACAACAAAATTCCTTTTCTTGATGTTTTAATAATCAGAGACACGACAGAATACAAATTTACCATATACAGAAAACCAACGTCTCACTTTCATATATTCACTACTTTAGCTATCATGACAATACTATCAAGATAGGTGTAGCTAGCAACCTATTCTTAAGAGCCTTACGAATTTGTTCCCCAGATTTCCTGGAAAAGAATTTGAACTAATTCGCAAGCAACTTTCATCTTTAAAGTATCCTGACCATATAATTGAGAAAGCAATTCGAAAAAGCAAACGTAATTTTCTACCGACCCCCTAAAGACAAGACAGAGACACACCAACAATAAAATAAAAATTCCCCACCTGTAGACGATTAAGAGAGTAAACTCACCCCACCTTGGGTGAAAATGGAAATCCACCCTTTTGCATTTCTACCTACCCAAATACCTTAGCCAAATCCCTGATTAACGTCCAACAAAAGACATCTCCCAAAGACTCTGGGGTATATGAAGATCCCATGCCAGGACTGTGACCCAATCTTAACATCGGATTTACAGGTAAATCACTTCCCCAGAGATTAATACACAAACGGTCAGTTAGGTATGGACAACAGAACTCGGCTATTTTCAACCATATAAATGAAACATAACCATAGAATAAACTGGAATATGTCACGTGTAATTTATAGCAGCAACTGCCGGTACAAGAGTCAAATGATGGAATCGGCCTTAATAAAAGAGAAGCAGGTAATGAACATCTCAAAGGGAATTGGATATCAGATATCGTCGACGCAGTGTTCATTCAACCAACGCTTAAGAAGATTAAAGGAAGATTATCAGCGGGGTGACCTAAATTGGCTTACTTGTGGACGAATCTCTTGTATAAAATACCACCTTTTCTGTAAACTTTTCTCATTCATATACCTGAAGAGAGAGACAGCAGTCTCTGAAATATAGTACTTTTTTCTCTCCTACATTTTGGGTGTTTTATGGGCTCCTTTTATTAGATATATATTTATATATATATATATATATATATATTATATATATATTATAAATATTATATAACATATGGCTTAAAAAATCACAGTAGATTGCCACGTGACTTCTTGACATATGTGAATACCACAGGAAAACATATAGGAAGAAATTCGTACTGAATTTCTGCCTATTATCCTGTGGTATTCGCATATATATATATATATATATATATATATATATATATATATATATATATATATATATATATATATATGTGTGTGTGTGTATATATATATATATATATATATATATATATATATATATATATATATATATATATGTGTGTGTGTGTGTGTGGACTACGGAAGATCCTTGTGTTCGTCATAATTGATGGCCGTTCCAGGTTCAGCGAGTTTAGGGGTAAAGGGGGATTTTATTGAAATGCTTTTAAAATGAAAGAGAGGAGACTCGGTGCTCCGTTCCTATTAGTCATAAAAAGATAAAGTATCCTTTTATTATATCATATAACTTGAGCGGTTAAAGTTGGTTTATTTGGCGACGGAAATTAAGGTTTTTTTTCTTTCTTCAATTTTGCGAAGTTGACTACAAGTCTATTAATGTTATAGTATAAAAGTTAATTGACTTTTCAATAGTTCAGAAGTTTTTTTTGACAAAGTTGACAAAGACCACTCTAAAGGCCGCCACTAACGCTCAGTTATAACTGTGCAGTAATGCTTGCACAGTCAGCTTTTGCAGGCAAAACTGAACCCACTAACGTTCAGTTGTCCCTGCACTTGCTATTGAAGTGTTCAACAGCAAGATGATTGTGTTATTCAAGTTAATTGGTGTTTTTCACTTCCATGTTGACATATGTAGGCCTAATATTGTTTTCCTCTGTTTCATGAAAATGCTTAATACTTATTTGTTTTAATTTTAAGAATGACTTACTCATGATGTGTTACAAAGTCTCATTTATATAGATTCCAATGAAATCTACAAGACACTTTCAGCGTTCACTATACACAATCATTTTTCATGTGGAAAAATGGCAGAATTATGAATATAAATTATTCCGACTTCCTTATCAGTTATAATAAAACAAACAAATCCGATATAGCATCTATTTAAGTATAAACACTTTTAAATTTTGATAAAAGTCAACTTTATATTCTTGACTGAGCTATATGAGGTGCTTAACCACAATAACGTTGATGAGCGCATGCGCAGTCATTTGGCCGAAGGCTCATCGATTGAGGTGAGCTATTTGCTCAGCCCGGCTACGCAGGCGAGAAAAACTGTGCAGGTTGTTCAAATTAACGTTCAGGTTTGTCTGCACAAGCCGCCTGTGCAGGCATAGAGGCGGTTTTTTTTTTTTTTTTTTTCATAAAGATTGTAATTAAAACCTTGTTCTGTATCGAAAAGATCTCGAGAAATCTTCTGAATTTCAGCTACAGAATGAATAAAAGTTAATCCTTCGATTTCAGAAATTTAGAAACACCGTCACTCACCTTTCATGAGGAAAAAAAAAAAAAGCTCTTAGCCGCGTTTTATTTTCATTTTTTCTCCTTATCTCGTCGTTGAGCACCCAGGCTTTCGGTAATGGCGTTCAGAAGATCCCGTAAGTATTTATGGCGTGGATAATTGGCTCTATTTTCGTTTTGGGGAAACTGCAATTCAAGCAAAAAGGAAATAGCCTGGGGACGTGAGAAAAAGAAAAAAGAATTTCCTATATAAGCTGTATTTTGGAAAATGCCTGATATATGAGAATATGTTATGGAAGGATGAGTTTTTCTTGCTGAGATACGAAAATCCGAACTTTTTTATATTATTTTTTCTTCAAAATACTGGGAAATAGATTTCAAATTGGAAAATAAGGGTGGGCTTCAACAGTAAAGAAATTGGCAGTTAATCTTCCGGAAGGCATCTCGGTTAATTCAGTGTAATCTTTTTTTTTTATATTGATTCTAACGTTTTATAAATTGATCTTTGAGGAAAAAAAAGTCCTTTATAACGGAGGTCGTTTCTCACGCAGTTAATGGTGCTGACGTAGTGAAAAAATAAAAGAAAACATGCTAGACGGATAGATATATATTTAACTATTTTGTGTGTAAATGTCCGTTTATGCGTGACAGACATACATAGAAAAATACGTCTCAAAGCGAAACGTTGGGTTTAACTGAAAGTTGGAAATATGGTGAATGTGGGGATATCTCGTAAGTCTCATAAGATATAAAAAAACTAAATGAAATCCTCTCATCCACTCTGATACCTTT
>NC_087201.1:132052506-132067506 GCF_015104395.2 Macrobrachium nipponense
GCTCCCTCTACTCCTTGATTTTGTTTTTATTATTTTTTTTTCCCCCGAGGTATACGTGCACGTGTATTGCGATAGAAATTACACTTAATATTGTATAAGATCTCTCTCTCTCTCTCTCTCTCTCTCTCTCTCTCTCCTCGTTTATTTGTTTTTTTGTGTGTATGTACGAATGTATTATAAAAAATATAGAAATTCCTTTCAGAACTAGTATAAATAAGATACTGCCATGTGTTGCTAACTTTTTTAATAATTTATATTTATTCTTTGGCTTAAAACGTAGTTAAAAAGAAGAAAAAAAACTTCACTTTAATATTTCCTAGACAATTCACTGCGACCAATTCCTTTCACAACTTCAACGAAATTATTTATAACGACTTTCAAGTCCCGGTAAATTTCGCTTTTTTTTTTTTTTTTTTTTTTTTTTTTTTTGCCGCCGCCGCCGCTTTGTTTAATGTCTTTAGCTGTCAAATCGAACCTTTGAATCAGTCCACAGAACTGTCGCTCATATCTTTACGGTAAAGTCACGGTTGTCAAAAGATCTCTGTATTAGAGAAGTCCCTAGGGCCTAATAAATAGTAAATGACTTTTGTTTTTGGCGTTGGATGCTAGATTTATTATTGCAGTAAAGTGCTCTTTTTTTCTTCTTTTGTAAATTACAGAGAATTTATATATATATATATATATATATATATATATATATATATATATATATATATATATATATGTATGTGTGTGTGTGTGGAGAGTAAATAGGTACATACATTATATATATATATATATATATATATATATATATATATATATAATATATATATATATATAGAGAGAGAGAGAGAGAGAGAGAGAGAGAGAGAGAGAGAGATTGATGAGAGAGAGAGAGAGAGAGATACACATATATATGTGTATATGTATATGTGTTTATTTGTGTGCATTTCATTAATAGGTTTAAAATCAGGCAATTTTCTGAAAGAAAAATCTCATTTATTTACGTCTATACATTTCCATTCATTGCTTCATGCCGTTTTAATGGCATATGCAACTAATGGTATCGAAAAATTAAAATAAAATCCCTGGAGTATTTCGAGTAATATTGTATCGAGTTTGTAAGCTCGTTAAAATTAAACACAATTAGGAACTGTCATTGAGAAAGTACGTGAATGTTTTAGAAGAAGCTCTAGGGCATACATAAGCATGTATCTATACACACACACATACATATACTCTATATATATATATATATATATATATATATATATATATATATAAATATTATATATATATACATATATATATATATTTTATTTTTATTTATTTCGGGCATAGTTTTTCTCTTATAGAATTTTCGTTAAAAGCAATTGCTTTAGTGGCTTCAATAAGTTTCTTGCAGGAATCTTCGTCGGTATTGATGCCACTAAAGCAACTGCTTTTAACGAAAAATTATGTATATATATATATCTAGATATATATATATATATATATATTATATATTATATATATATATATATAATATTATATATATTCATACATACATATCTATTGGAGACCCCCCAAATCCCTACGCCCACCTCCCCTTCCCCCAAAAACAAAAAATAGAAATAAAATGGGAGTCGGGAATTTTGTAATTGAAAACGGAGCCGTGATCCTTCGCGGCGACATATTCATGCGACATTCGAGTGACCATTTCCCCTCGAAGGACGAAGAAGGAAATCGATGGAGGCGGCAACGCAAAGGTCGCCTTTTCACACCTCCCGAGTCACTGATTGATTGTCACTCCTTATCGCGTGTTTCTCTTTATCATGCCTTGACGCATGACTGAGGGGGTTGGGGGGGGGGGGGGGGGGGTTAGTCTCCCGCCTTTCGGAACTTTTAATAGAACCCGGATCTCAGAGGATGACGTCCAGAATTTTTCTTCTCCCTTTTTTTTTCTTTTTTGCAGCAAAGTTGTTGCGTGGAGAGCCAGCGAGTTCCCTTTTCAGTCGGAAAGAAATTCGCCCACTCTTTGTGTTGCATATTCCTGAATAATGGGGGACAAGGTTATATACTGTCCTCCAAGCTTTGTTCGAGCAACAACGAAGTTTCTTCCGATATTGGATAAAAAAACTTGAAGGCAGGGACAGCGTCAGTCACTTTACTGCAGGTCTCCGTTCATGTTTTCTTACAGCCGAAGGTAAAATGATTGTTGTCACTACTTACGGCGCAGAAGTTACTGACCTGCCTTTTAGCAACTTAAGAATCGAAGATTTGTCTACTATGTACGGGCGTGTGTTATTACAAAGCGTAGTAATATTTCACTCTCTATCCTTCTTCTACCTTGCACGAATTCAAAATGAAAGTTGCTTAAGTCATTTTTCACTGCAAAACTCTAAATAAATAACAAAGACATTGGCTATTATTTCACCCCATTCTTATTCATTTCATTTCATGAACAGTTTGCTCTCCTCTTGTTTTGCTCATATTTTTTAAGCCATTGTCTCTTTTTATAATCTGTGCCATGAAATTCGTTTTGCAGACTAAACCCCTAACTCAACTTATTTTATGTTTTAAGAATCAGTCTGTGACACCCGAAAAAAAAAGTTAAGCGGAAGATTTTTTTTTTGTAAACTGAGAATACCATAAATACTTTTTCTATTGTCTTATACGCTTTGTCAGGAAATATTTGCTCAGAAAACAACGCCATCTGAAGCTAATTTGCTGTCCTTCTTATAAATCGGGCGCACGACCCAAACAATAGGTCCGTGCCCGTGTGTCCAGGGTTAGATATCGCCCTGTCTTGTCACCAATATGTAACCCAGCGCATATCATTAATTAAATTAAGAATAGCCTATACAGATGGATGACCGTAACGCGAATGATTCAAGGTGGGTGGGGGGGGGTGGGGTGGTTGAGGGACTTCGAATGGTTATTGGGAAGAAGATGGGAAGGAGTTGGAAGGAGTGATTGAGGGTGAGTGGGAGAGGGACTTCGAATAGGTATTGGGAGTAAGAAGGGGGGGTGACGAGGAATGATTCAGTGGAGGGGAAGGGAGACTTCAAATTTGGATTGGGGAATGGGGGTAGTTGGAGGGAAAGATGGGGGCTGAGGGAGGGAGGGACTCCGAATAGGTAGAAGGAGGGGGGATTGGTGGAGGGGTATGATTCCGGGTTGGGGGAAATTGGGGGATTGAGCCTTCAAATTGGTATTGGGGAAAGGAGGGAAGGGGTGGTTGGAGGGGAGGGGATGATTCAGGGTGGGAAAGAAGGGGGCATCTATAGGTATTAGGAGAAGGAAGGAGGTGGTGGACTGAATGATTGTGAGGAGAGAGGGGGAGACTTTGGATAGATATTGGTAGAAGGAGGGAAGGGGGAGTTGGAGGAGGGGAGGGGATGATTCGGGGTTGTGGGGGGGGGGTGGGGGGGGGGAAGGAGTGAGAGAGGGAGGGGGACGTCAAGAAATACAGCTACACTGTATTTATGAAGCCAAGTCTAGATAAATCTTTGTTGGGAGCCCCGCGTCGAGAAAGACTTTTAGAAATATCGAGTTACTCTCTCTGGAGGATAAATTGAAAGAGCTCGAGTCACTTCCCCCGAAAATCTTTTATAGTTCCCCGAGAAAAGATGTCACCGTGACAAATCATTTTCGGATTTTTACGGCTGTTTATCAAAGGAATGTGGATTCGGCGCTTTCTTCGACGGTGCTAATTCGCACCCCAGTGTGATACATTACCATGTAAATTCCTTTTTGACAACTTCGTTTATAGGTACTGGGTGCTTTTCAAAATTTACAAGCAATCATTATATATATATATATATATATATATATATGTATATATATATATATATATATATATATATATATATATATATATATATATATATATATATATATATATATATATATATATATATGTATGTATGTATGTGTGTGTGCGTGAGAGAGAGAGAGAGAGAGAGAGAGAGAGAGAGAGAGAGAGAGACATTATGTATAAAGTAACGCATGTCACATTGTTTTTATGTATGTATATATGTATATGCGTGTGTGTGTTTGTGTATCCATATATAGCTCTTATTCTAGATCAAATATCTATGTTTCTTTGTTCAAGGTCGTAAGAATGAATTCATGAAATAAGTATAGAAGTTTTGTATAAATGACACAGTACAATAGCCGCTGTTTTTAGACAACTAAATTTTTATTGGAATATTGTGAAGTAAGAAATTCATTCCTTAAGCACTGTCTAAGAATAATGAGCAAAAGTTTTATATGTATTTCAGGTAAAATTTTAGTACACTGAATTGAGTTGGAGGGGAGGTTGGAGAGGTGGAGAGCAGCACTTGAGGAGAGAGGAATGAGAATAAGCAGATCAAAAACCGAATATATGTGTTCCAGTATTTCTGAGGACGGTGGAAGTAGCATAAGATTGGGTGGGAAGAAATAAAGAAAGTACAGAAGTTCAAGTACTTAGGGTCCGTATTAGAGGATAGTGGAAGCATGGACCAAGAGATGAGACACCGAATTCAGGCTGGATGGAATAACTGGAGGTCTGCATCAGCGGTCCTCTGTGACAAGAAGGTCCCTCTGAAATTGAAAGGAAAGTTCCATATGACGGTGGTCAGACCAGCAATGTTATATGGAACAGAAACAGCAAGTATGAGGAAAACAGAGGAGAAGAAGATGGATGTCTCAGAAATGAGAATGATGAGATGGATGTCGGGAGTAACAAGGGAAGATAGGATTAGAAATGAGTATATAAGAGGATCGACAAAGGTAGTTGAAATATCGAAGAAAATACAGGAAGGAAGGCTTCGATGGTATGGACACCTGTTACGAAGGGAGGAACGTCATGTTGGAAGACATACGATGGAAATGGAAGTGCGGGGTAGAAGGAAGAAGGGAAGACCAAGAAAGAGATGGCGTGATTGTGTAGGGGAAGATATGGAATTGAAAGGTATAAATGAGAACGAGGCACAGGACAGAAATCGATGGAGACGACTCATTCGCAATGGCGACCCCATATAAAAATGGGTTTAAGCTAGGAAGAAGAAATTGATTACTTTTGCCTTACGTAATGCAAGCGAAGCAGTCTGCTTTTCAAGAGTAAATACTTTGCAATTTAATGTGTGAAGGTAATTTTATTATTTGGAAACGAATCAAATTCTACAGCTGGGAGCTGTGAGTTGTCTGTTGTGTTGGATTTAAGAAAACCTTTCTCTTATAATTTGTGTTGAAAATATGCAAATCTGTTTTGTGATTTGTCTTTAAAATCTGTTTCAGATAAGTTCTCTTGAAAATATGCAATTTGTTTCACAGAATGTAAGGAGACTGTACCTTACTTTTTAAATTTCAATTGAAAATAAATGCCGTTTGACATTTCTCTTAATTTCATAATGTTCTATATATTTGTACACATACTCCTATTTGTTTAGGCGTTCTGTATACCTAATGTTGGTGTGTATGTGGGTTTGTGTAAACGGTCGTTGGTATGTGTAGGTCAGGGTATGTGCGCGTGCACGTTGTGTTTGTAAGTACAAATACATTTGCCACTATGCCACCATCATACAGGAAAATTTATGGAAATGAAAATGCTACTAACGTAAGAGATAAAATAAAGTTGATATATGTATTGTGTAAACGTATATATCAAGTTATTTTTACACATTCGTTTAAAAATTACGTATTCTTGAAATGATGTAAAATCTCTGTTAATTCTCTATATATTTCCAAAGTCCTATGCATAATTAATATCGCAATCACTAATTATTTTACCATCTACTCAAGGCTTTAGGTATTTTTAAAGCTAATAAGCTGATAGTAGGGCAGTACCCAAATGAGCATAAAGATCAATAATGTGAAATAATGGGAAAAAAATTGTAATTCTTCACACGTATTCACTTTTCTCAAGCCATCCTGAGCTTGAAGGGGAATCATAACATACTTCTTTAAACGGCTTTAAGTGAGACCACGGTCTAGGCATAATATACCTAGACCGTCAGTGAGACAAGGATTTATTGACGAACGTAGACACTTGCTGAATTTCCAACGCAGACTAAGTGTCAGTCGTTGGATGTCGCTTTGGTCATATCGGCTATTGATAGAACATTTACTCCGTAATGCCGTCACAACAAAAGACCGGACTAATTCGAAAGAACTGGAGATTCCAGGTTGAAACGCTCTTTATTAATGCAACGGCCGGAGTACTTGACGGCTGAGAGAGAGAGAGAGAGAGAGAGAGAGAGAGAGAGAGAGAGAGAGAGAGAGAGAGAGAGAGAGAGAGAGAGAAAAGTTTAACTTTCGTCCTCTCGTGCGCTATTGATTTTATGTCAATGTTTATCGCAAGTGAAGCTCATGGAAGAGGAGTTTTTTTCTCTCTTATTTAGCCTTTTTTCTTTCAGTAATGGAAGCCGGGCGAAGCGTATTCTGGAAATGTTTTCGAGTGACGGTCGTTATTTAATACCTTGGCCGGATCGCAGCAGGATTTAACGATGGAATTAAACCGGACGTGATTTGACCAGTCGGTCATTACTGCCAGTGGCTCATTCTTTGGGTGATTCAGACGTAATGAACCGGAAATTCTCAACTCCTAATCGCTAATCAGCGCTACTTTATTATCATTATTACTGTTGGAGAAACAAATCCACAGTTTTTATATGTACATATATTTAAATTTCCATTTACATAACTGTGGATTTGTTTCTCCATTTAAAGACTCGTGCAACTATGAGGATTTTTCAATTATTATTATTATTATTATTATTACTGGAATAATAAAGTCCACAGTTATCTGTGTAGTATATTGCTAAATACAGGTACCTTTTGCCAACTTGACCAGTTGGCCTCTTCAGCCTGTATTTAGTAATATACTACATATATAACTGTGGACTTTATTTTTTCCATTTAAAGACCACGAGAAAGTGACGATACCAAATTATCATTATTATATTATTATTTTAGCTGTTTCAACGGCATTTAATTTATATAGAATCTTCTCAGTTCTTCTTATTATCTCTTTCTCATCAGCATGTAGCTGGTGGTATATCAGGTTTCTTAAGTACATATAAAGGTTTCAGCTGTTAGGTTTATTTCCTCTGAATTCACTTTCTTGCATACTTAACTGACTGCCTGTTCGCTGTCGACACGTCAGAGGAAATAAACTTAAGACAACTGAAATCTTTATATGTCCTTAGGAAACCTGATATACCACCAGCTACATGCTGATGAGAAAAAGATGATAAGAATAATTGAGAAGATTCTATATAAATTAAATCCCGTTGAAACAGCTATAATATTCAATGCTACTGCCCTCAGAGAAGGCCTCCTTATTATTATTATTATTATTATTATTTATTATTATTATTATTTATTATTATTGTTATTATATTATTATTATTATTATTATTATTATTACCTCAGTTTTTCGTTAGTAAGCTTAGCAAAATGTGATTTTGTAAAGTAATGAACGGATTAGCTGAAACTTGGTGAGGGTATTTATCGGGTGACCTTCTCGAGATGGTTAACATTTGAGTGAAACTGTCAGAAGTCAGGAATTCAAGTTGGAACTTCTGTCGACAGGACTGCGAAAACTTGCGAGTTGATTTTTGAATAATTTAATATACACATTTATTAAGTAACCTTCTCATGTTTTGTAACTGCTGGAATAGATTCGACAGAAAACAAAGGAACAGATTTTCGAAGGTTTAAACACTTCGCAGTACGTTACTATTTTGTAATTTTTTGTAGTTTTTCATCTGAATAAATGATTGCAGGTAGTTTTTAAAGCAATCACCTTTTAATTTGAAGTTTCATAGTGACCCACATTAGTGGCATGGTTTTGTTATTGGCATAGTTTGTCAGTATGTAATTATGGCTAATTACATAGCGATAGTATTCTTTTATACTGACATATTGCTACTGTGATGCTTAAAAAATTAAGCTTAGCATTTTAAATTTTAGTTGACAAGAACCAGTTTTCTGATGATTTAAATGCCCTAAACCGGCTACAGTTTTGGGACATCTAATTATTTTTTATTCATAAGCTACTCAATAATTAAAGTTTCCAAGTTTTACTTTTGAATTCAAAAGGTGAAAGTCATTGAATTCAAAAGGTGAAAGTCATTGAATTTAAAAGGTGAAAGTCACTGCACAGGTTACAATTTCTATGTATCATTAAATCACGTGACCTAGAAAACTGTTACACGTTCTTTTTTCACTGAAGGCATTAAAAGACAGTTTGCTTTAAATTACTTATTGGTCTCGATTCTGGTGTTTTCCAGACTTGTTTCATTATTATCAATACTCCTACATCCTAATCATCATCGTTACGTTTTCACTCCATCTTCTATACAATAATATTCTCCAATTTTGCTTTTGTTTTTCTCCGAATAAAAAAAATTGTACCATCTTCAAATTACTGACCAGCAGTTATTTTTCTATGATAGGTCTTTACCAATAGGGTAAAGGTGATCCATGATATATATATAATATATATATATATATATATATATATATATAATATATATATTATGTATATATATATATATATATATTATATATGTATATATATATATATATATATATATATATATCATTATACACATATTTATACACATATAGGGCATACTTTTTCTCTGTACTTTATTAAAGTGCATAAGTATTGCGCATAAAAAAGAAAGTCATAATACTACCTGTGTTCAAGTCAAAGTCCGTCTACATAGCTGTCTAGAGTCTTATTTGTTGTTTAGAATAAATTTGTGAAATAGAACTTTATGACCATAGTTAATGTGACAAAATGTTAATAGTGCAATCTTATTAAATATAGTAGTAGTGAATCAGAGCATAAGGTTCCGTTAAGGTATCGATTCCATGCTTCCTTTGAAGGAAGGGAACATAGGCTCGAATCGGTGGCGAGGATTGGCAGACGGTTATGATTCGTTGATTAAAGACATGAACTTTATACCTGGCAGCTATATGGATGTAGTGGTTGCAACCGGCGTTGAAAATTGCATAGGATAAGCAGTCTCATCCCAAAAGCCTTACTGAAACACTCAAGACTAACACAGATTCACTTCCTCTTAGGGAGAAATATGCTCACACACACATATTTACACGCACGCGCATAGACACACTCACACATATATATATGTAATATATATATATACATACATACATATATACACCATGAAGAAGTAATAGAGACAGGCATCGTCATCCTTTAACAGTTCATTTTCAATGCCGACGATTCGCGACGAATTCAGTCGCATTTTTCAAGGCTATAAGATATATTTTACGAACATTTATAACTCAAAATAATTTATGGTAATATGCAATGGCAGCAGCTCTTTATGATGTAAAAACATTTAAAACTAAACACCACATCCAAAGCGAAACATATTGTAAGTAAAAAGAGTTTACTGAAAACTTAAGACAAAACCTACCCATGTGAAAGAAAGCGAATGACTAACAAAAATAAATAAAAACTGAGTGAGGGAAACCAGTTGCCCAATCTAGGCTTTAAACAATTTTATATATATATATATTATATATATATATATATATATATATATATATATATATATGTGTGTGTGTGCGTGTGTGTGTGTGTGTGTATACATATGTGTGTGTGTGTTTATGGGCTTGTGTATGTATGAGGTTTGTACGTCCTTTTGTAGGCGTTACAGAAAATTTCTTATTACAAATTTAGTTGATTATAAAATTTAAGCGCCTCGTTTGTATAATGGTGAAATGCCTGACCTGCTATCATGACCTTCATTTACGGTTTCACCTTGACCAACATAATAACTATCAGGTTTTATCGGTATTCTGGTCACCTGCCAAAGACTGAATCCTGCTCATGGGGATGTACATGAATTTTTACATAATGGCGTATCAAAAAAAGCAAGTAATTTCTGTTTTCGCCACCATAATTGTCTTGTCTACAAACACAGCATAGTTTTGACATATCTTTTTTTAAAAACTGCTAATTTCAAAGCTTGTTAGCATCGATTCAGCACAGAGTGATTCACCCTCTACCACTTTGGCAGCAAGAAAGGTTTCCACATTTTCGTGTTTTGCTTAGATATTGGACAATGTACCATTCACCAGTTTTGCCAGTAGACTCGACAGCTTTAGCTCCTAAATCCTATTGGTTTTGGAAATGACAATACTGCCCCTATTGTTCCAGGAAACTGAAATGCCGTTAATGTTTTTTTTATTATAAATAAATAATGAGACAGTGACTTCCGAGTTACAGATTTATGTAAGATACTTATCGCCTTAAGAATCAGTTTTTCAGTCACGTCGTCTCTTTGAGTAAAAATCAAGGTTTAGTTGTTGTTCATTATGTATGAAGATTTGAAAGCGGATGTTGACCTTGATTGTGATGAATTCAGAAACGATGCTCATTGAGTGTGATAATGTTTGGGCACTTATACTTTTTGAGTGTAGCAACTTTGGAACAGATAAACTTTTCGAGTGTGATAACCTGAAGAAAGAAATACTCCTAGACCATGGTTGTTTGACGGATGTACTCTGAAAGTGATTATTTGTAGACAGGCACACACTTTAAAAGTGACAACCTTAGAATATAAGCGCCTCAGTGGCCACGAGTTTGATTCTCGGGCATCCCATTGAGGTGTTAGAGATGTGTATATCTCGTGATAGAAATTCACTCTCGACGTGGTTCGGAAGTCATGTAAAGCTCTTGGTCCCGTTGCTGAATAGCCACTGGTTCCATGCAACGTAAAAACACCATACAAACAAACAAACAACCTTAGAATAGAATACTCTTTGAATATAGTGACTTGAGAAGAAAATCTGCTTGAAACTTTAGAGAACAGATTGCTTTGAAATTGTTAATAGCATGGAAGCACCACACATTGGACAGAAAGCTCATTACCAGAAGTACACGTGATTCGGGTATACAAAAGAGAGTAAAATCCACAAATCACGAAAATGAAATATATCTGGCTTTCGAAGGGACTACCTTCCTTCACAGGGGGAGATGGACCCTTCGAAATTTAAATAAAATATTTTCGTGCTTAGGACGCATATTGATTTTGAGAGCAACACAACAACAGCCAGCGCCATATCCGATGTCATTTGTACACTACATGGAACGAATCTGCATGAGTGTCGCTTTGAATGTTGTAAATCCACGATACTCAGGCATCCGAGTCTTGACTGCGATACAGTAGTCTTTAAACTTCTTTGTTATTCAATGTGTTATATATTTTATTCACACAAGATTATTTAGTCTTATCAGTTTTCACTGTATGTGGTTATGCATAACATCGTGATGTTGAAAAATTAGTTTTGTATGGATAGCATTAAAAATGAATGTCGTTAGAGTCGCTAGTCCAATTTTTTTTTTTATCATTTACCGACTGAAATACTAAATTTGTAAAAATGAGGAAACTTAGATAAGTCTTTCTTTTTTGTTTTTATCATTCACCGACTGAAATTCTAAATTTATAGAAATGAGAAAACTTAGATAAGTCTTTTTATCTTTTATCATTTACCGACTGAAATACTAAATTTGTAAAAATGAGAAAACTTAGTTAAGTCTTTTTTCGTTTTTATCTACCGACTGAAATACTGTTTTGAAAAAATGACAAAACTTAGATAAGTCTCAATGTTTTAGTGAAGAACGATTTTATAGTCCCGTCATTTATTTTGTGAAGACGAGCATCAAAATTGGAAATGATTATAACCAGATTCAGATGATTTAAAATGCCATCTGGATTTTGCTTCCTCGCGGCGTTTAGAATATTTTCCCCTAATCACTTCCATTTCGTTACGGAGTTCCGTGTTTTTTTTTTGTTTTTTTTTTGGGTTAGTGGGTCCCCACAGCCCTTAGCATTATCATTAGTTTACTTCTCGGTTAGAGTTCAGCTCCCAAATGCTCCTTGGAGGGATTTTTGTTGAATTTCTTTCTTGATCTTCGAGAAAATATTGGGAAAAGGCGCCTTCCCTCGGAAACAAAGGAATCGACATTTCGAGCGGAGAATTTGCGAGCGAGCGAAAGCTTTTACCACCGGGGGCTTTTATATATGAAATAAACAATTTTGGCAATAGCATTTCGTGTACGTCTCTTTTAAAATGGAACGTGCTGTGTGCGTTTGAGGACGGACATCATATGGTCCTTTGTTTGAAGAGCAATTACTCCTGTGATGTCCATCATATGTCTGCCACAGTGTAGTTTCTGCTCATCCGTTTTGGTAGCCTTTTGTGTACAGATCTTGGCACAACTTCGAAGGGGTTTCTGGAGTAAAAACTGTTATTTCGAAATTAATATAAATACTACCTTTTTAAAGCAAATGGTATAAGTTAATGTGAAAGAAATGCTCTCTCTCTCTCTCTCTCTCTCTCTCTCTCTCTCTCTCTCTCTCTCTCTCTCTCTCTCTCTCTCTCTCTCAATTTATCTATATATACTGGTTTCTCTCACGTAGGAGAGAGTACATAATACTAGTTTCCAGTGCTGTTATATTGGACTTCCACTGGCGAAATGGCAAATGCAAACGGGTCCTTTCCACACACACACACGCACACAAACACACACACATACACACACACTCACACATCTCCCAACAACTACTACCTTGTCACCTCTCCTCCCCATTCTGGAAGTTTAATGGCTTTATAACTATAATTTGCATTCCAAAGTTAGGAAATTATAACTTGTCCGATTTTGGCTATCATGTGCTTAACATGTTGAGGTAACGTTACAAAGTTTATGGGTTATGGAGGGTTGGAGTCCTCAGCTTAAACTACCAGCCACCCCCCCCTTTTCCCCCATTAAACTCTCGGACATCAATCGTGTATTGATGACCAACGGAATAGCCGGGGCGAAGTTTCCCCACAAGGGTTTTGAGAAGGGTTGCATTGTCTTTTCTTTAACTTCAACGAACGTGACAAATAGCTGGTTTTACGTGTAGCTTCCATTTTGAAGTAGACGTTTAAAAATGTCATTTCTTTTCTTCCCTGTTATATGCATATTTTCTTCCTGTTATATGCACAAGATAATCATACTGGGCAGCGTTATGACTTTGGGTATCTAATGAATTGTTGTGTGTGTGTGTGTGTGTGTGTGTGTTTTTTACAACATTTGTGTTAGCTTGAAAGAATTTATCTTTTTCAGTAATTACCGTTTCAATACATAACGAAAAATTATTGAGCGAGAGATCTTTGCTGTCAGGTATATATTTATTTATACATATATAATTCAATTTTCTAATACGTCAAATACCCTTGTAGTGACCATGCAAACAGTTCTGCTGGAATTTTATCTGCATATTCATATAGGATCGTGTCGGGTGTGGCTGCTGTCTATATATATATATATATATATATATATATATATATATATATATATATATATATATATATATATGTATATATATATATATATGTGTGTACATACATATATATCAATATGCAAGTGGCATTTCAAACACTTGAATAATTATAGATACACAAGTAATGTGTATTTTAGTATCATTAATTACATTGTAATTACAAATGGTAATGATTTTAATGGGGCCTAAATTGATACGTGATGATTGCGTGCATTTTGCTTGTTCGTTTAATACTGGGTAATGAGTCGGTTGCTGAAGTTTGCGAATGTATTTGTGCGTGTAGTCATTACGAATTTTATACGGCAGCCAGGGTATGTGTGTATACTGGAGTATGTAATGTTTTCGTAACTGTGAAAATTCACACGTTTTTATTTGTATACATAATGCACACACGCATGAAAAGCGAAACTGGTGTGGCTTTATACCGTGTTTCACTTTTTCCCATGTTGTAAATCTACACACACACACACACACACACACACACACACACACACACACACACACACACACACATATATATATATATATATATATATATATATATATATATATATATATATATATATATATGTTTTGTGTGTGCTATGTGTTATATATATGTGTGTGTGTATGTATATATCAAATCTATAAGCAATCACGTACAGATAAAGGTTATATGCTCATAAAATAGTACCGGTTATATTTGTTTTGTACAATACTACTAATGGAACTAGCCTATAGGAGTTTTTTTTTTTTTTTCCTCCCTTTTAGTAGGCCTAAAGAGTAGCTAGGGAATTGGTCAGAATTACCCGGGAATGGTTATTTGTGTACTTGTAATCTAATTCTTTTCTCTTTCACAGGAATGGACTCTATTTTTACATTCTTTGTTGCTTTTTTCTTTATTGCTCTTGTTTATCTTCTCTCTCTCTTTTTTTTTTATCAGGGTCTACCGTTGTTCGTTGAAGGTCTTGTGTTAACGCTGTTTAAGTTTTTTCTTGAATTTTTATTTCATTTTACTCATCATTTTTCCCGTTATTTGACTTTGACGCTGAGGAACGTACCTGAAGCACATATTTATCTATCAATCTATCTGTCTGTATATATATAAATAAATATATATGTATCTATATATATATATATATATATAGTATATATATCTATATTTTGTTGTATTAAATAAATATCTATGTATATAATATATATATATTATATAATATATATAAATATATATATATATTGTATTATAATAAATTACATATGTATGATAATATGTTTGTGGTGGTTACGGTGGCATATATATATCATATATAAATAAATATAATCTTATATAAATATATTTAAAATAATAAATAATTAATATATATATATCAATATATATTATTATATATATATATATCTTATATTAATATATATATAATATTATGTAATATATATCTTTTGCGTGCGTATGTGTTCCAACTTACTTTTCGGGGTAGTTCCACCTTTGCATCATAGAAATGTAAATGTTACGACGAATGGCTTTCCTTCTGCGTTCTGTAGCTGAAATCGAGAAACGGTATCGCCGTTATATACCAAGGCTCCTTGGCAGCGTAGGACAACAGGATTCCTGTTTCATGTCTCAGGGGTGACATCATACAGTGACTCACCCAGATTAAATAGAGCTGGTGCAAGGTGCACTCACTGCGACTTGCTTTAATTT
>NC_087201.1:132072506-132077506 GCF_015104395.2 Macrobrachium nipponense
GAGGCTTAATTGTTTATTATTATTAAGTTAATTTACATATATCTCTATTTTCTTCCAGTGAAAATTTTTTAGTTCTCTAATTTCGCAGTTATTGTAGACTCCTAATAAACTATCCGTCAAGACGTAAGAATAAAACTGCTTTCATCTGGCAAAACTTGAGAAATGCACCACCATTTTTAATGAGCATTCCAAAGTTTTCAAGTTCGCTCGCTAATTTTTTTTTTAAATCTTTTTTGTTTATTGCAATGCAATGGCCTTGCTTCCGGCACGTCATCCTTAACATTTTAAATACTGTGACCCTTTGACATTACAGTCTTGACTAGCTGTGTGAGTAGTGCGTCATGTGAATTAAGGTATATTTAATTTACTATTAATTAATATCACTTCCTCATCTCGTAAACACAGCTGATTAAAGTCTCTGCTGTTTAATAAGCGTCTATGACCTCTTGGGAATTTAAGCACTGAAGATTTTTCCTGTATAAATGTTATTATGAGTATTACCACCTGAACTTTTTTTTTTTTAGATTCATTTTGCCTTACGTTAAGTATAACCAAGAATTATGCAGAAGCGAATATCTTTTTTTTTTCCTTCGTTTTCTTCTTCTTCTTCTTGCTTAAAGCCCAAGTGCTCGTAATCGTCAAGACAAATGTCATAAATGTCTCATTGTTTTGAAAAACTATTGAGAAAATCATGCGAATACTCACTAGATTTAGAAAAGTTCTCTTCAGAGATGATAATTTTCAAATGTAATCCTCAACCGCAAAGAATATTTTCGCTAGTATTCATTTTTGGTATCTGTCAGCGTGTGATGGTGGTTTATATCGGAAAACTTGAATTAAATATGGTGAGGTGTTGTTGTTGATTTTTTTTTTCATAAGAAAATTACGATAAATTTCAGTGAACGTGATCATGCACAATTTGCATGTCAGTATCCTGAGTAGTGGGAAAATCTCTCTCTCTCTCTCTCTCTCTCTCTCTCTCTCTCTCTCTCTCTCTCTTGAATCCCCAGTTCTCCCATTGCTTAATCTTTAGCGTTCGCTATTTTATATTTACATTTTGAAGTGTCAGCCTTACAAATTGTGGATTTATTCACATATTCCAGCTTCTGCATTCTTATATTTAAAAAGTTAATTTTTTTTTCGTTTGTGTTTGTTAGTTGCTAAGTGTCGCTTGCAAAGACGCCTTCTTTGGTAACTTCCATTTCTTTGCAATTAACAAATTTACAAAATGTGAATTTACTCTCATTTCCTGGATTTTTCATACCTATATTTTTCTCTCTTCCTGATTTTTGTTAGTTTGTTAGTTGTCAAATGATGCTTAGCTACAAAGAAGCCTTTATTTTTTTTTTTTAACTTTCATTTCCTACCAATATTCCAGTCTCTTGCCAAATGAATGTAACAGTGGATAAAAAGGACCACAAATACTGTACCCGAAATATAGTTATTTGACAGCTGATTCAGCCGCCATTGAAGGCTGCCGTACATCTGGTGTTGAAGACTCGCCGTAAAGACTCGGAAGTCTTCAGCTCTCAGGAGATTTTCGGGAACTCCTCCATGGAAGTGGTCCTCTCTCGCTTCTCCATAATCCCACTTCCCCCTTGCACACCCCTCCCCCCCCCACCCCTTCCCCAGGTCTTTTTCTTCCCTTCCCCTCTTCCCTTCCTCGACCAAGGTTTCTTCCGCTGAAGGAGCTGGAAGACTCTATACTTAAATCTTCTTTTGTAGCTTTTCTTGTTTTGTTCATGATTTGAGATTTTTTTTTCAGCGTGAAGATTACATTGATGTCCTTTCATTTGAGAATTCCATATATGTATCTATTTATATGATTTGTTTGTGTCCTTTGCAAGGCATATTTCTCTGTCGTTTTTGGTTTTATGCTATGGCAGGTTTGTTTTTTTTAACATTCTGTTTTTCGTACTATAGTAAAACACTCCAACAATTGTGTTTATATTTGGTGATAATGTGTTAACAAGGACTGCATATTACAGGCTATCTCTCTCTCTCTCTCTCTCTCTTCTCTCTCTCTCTCTGCCTGTGTGGTTACATTTCATATTTGTTCATTAGTCAGAAAGACTAGTGACGAGTCTATGTAGTCAGCTGGTGAATAGTGAAAGTAGCATTGAACATTTACTAGGATTTTTGTTTTTAGTCACCATTATTGAAGAGTCAGTACCAAGTAAAAAATTCACTGTTTAGATCAACAGAGGCACAGTGAGTTTTGAACGGTGTATGCTCATGTGCACCTTCTTCCACATTTTCATAAACTAGACTTCTGTCGTTGATTCTAAGAAGATAGAACTCCCATAGCATATTTGGCATTTTGCTGATTTGCTGTATAAATATGTATGAATATATATATATATATATATATATATATATTATATTTATATTATATATATATATATATATATATATATATATCAATTACATACCTATTCATATATATGTATATATACATATATATATTTGTGCATGAATAACCTCTTCCACTAGTGTGTGTGTCCTTTAAACTAAGAAACAAGCGAGCTTCCATTTAAAACAGAACATTTATACTAGTCACAGGACGCAGCAATGACGGCAATACTAGTGAAATGACGTCAGCATGTCAGGGTTCGATTTCCCACGCTGTTCAAGGGAAACATGAGCTCATGTTTACACTTTTGGTCGGTTATCATGTCATGTACACCCGAGGGTATTTCCTGCCTTTGATGCGTTCATTCCAAGTTTTTTTTTTTTGGGGGGGATTGGGGGGCTCGTGTGTCAGATTTTTTTTTGTCCAATGGAAATGTACTGTACTCAATTACAATAATTGATGATTAACTTCCAATGGCTTACGTCACCGGATGTACACTGGTTTCTTATTTGTACCGGATGTGATTCACTGGGTGGCCATGACGTCACTTCCGATCGTGATTATTGTGATCGAAGCATGCTTCAACTGCTCTGGTAGATTATATTTTATTTAGAGGTAGAAGGTCTTTGGACACACTTTATACGAAAAATGGACCTAAGTGTAAATATGTCGGGCTCACGGTTACTCACTTTTCTTGGGAAACAGGATGGCGGTATTAAGGGGGAGATAAAATGTTGTTTATTTTAAAACGAGGGTGTGTGTGTGCATGTGGGCATGTGTGTGTGTTTGTGTGTATTTTTGACGTTTACAAGAATTCTCTGTTTTTTCGTGGCCACGAACCTGTCTATTTCTTGCCGTTTTAAAATTCTTATTTTCCTTCAATTTGGGAAAATCGATCGAAATATTGATGTAAATATTTAAATTGCCTCACTTCAGTGTACAGATAATTGGTAGATTGAAATTTGCCCCCTCTTTTACTTTTTAATTTATTTATTCCTTCTATTTTGCCTCCAGTTTCGTTCTCTTGAAATGCTAAATCCTCCCCTTACTTCTCTCTCTCTCTCTCTCTCTCTCTCTCTCTCTCTCTCTCTCTCTCTCTCCATCTCTCTCTCTCTCTTTCTCTCTCCACTCTGCGTCCATGACCATTTTTGTCGTGACACCATTTTATTAGATAGTCTCTGTCGTCGTCGTCGTCGTCGTCGTCGTCCTCCTCCTCCTCCTCCTCCTCCTCCTCCTCCTCTTCTTCTTCTTCTTCTTCTGTTTTTAATATGGCTTGATTCTGCCTCCATCGGAATGTATATCCTTTTTCCCCAAAACTTCTCCCAGAAGTAGGAAGTGTCTGTTATTGCTTTCCGTCAGCCAAGCTGACCCTCGGATTCAATAACTGCAAATATACGATAACCTATATATAACAAAAAAGAGGCGAATAAGTCTCCCTGAAATATGCAATAAGCCTTGGAAATATAAATTGTCGTTCGGTCCGACTGCTGCTGGCTCTGGTTGGCTGTCGTTTGTAGCTTTCCGTCTGAGAACCGGATGTTAACCAATGGCATCCAGCTTTGCATTTTTATCTGTCGGTTTTTACACTCACCTCTCTCTCTCTCTCTCTCTCTCTCTCTCTCTCAGTATTCCTATTGTAAACCTGTTAGCAAGTTAGACTTTTTTTTTTTTTTTTTTGTACTGCTTCAAATAAATGCGTGCATATAGGGAATGCTGGTAACTCTCTCTCTCTCTCTCTCTCTCTCTCTCTCTCTCCGTTATTTAACCTTGCCTAGTAAGTTACTGACCTTGTTTTGCTCAATATAAATATATGCTTATAGGAAATGGTAATACCTCTCTCTCTCTCTCTCTCTCTCTGTTATTTAAACTTGCATAGTAAGATACGGACCTTTTTGTTTTGCTCAATATAAATATATGCTTATAAGGAATGGTGACTCTCTCTCTCTCTCTCACAATCACAAATAAGGAAGCAGTTAAAGACCTTGGTGTGATGATGAATAGGAACATGTTATGCAAATGATCAAAATAGCCATTCTGTTGGCAAAATGTAAAGCAAAAATGGGAATGATGTTACGGCACTTCAAAACAAGAAAAGCTGAACACATGATTATGCTTTATAAAACATATGTTCGTAGTCCACTTGAATATTGCAATATGATATGGTACCACACTATCAAAAGGATATTGCACAAATAGAGTAGTGTACAAAGGTCCTTTAACAGCTAGAATAGAAGAAGTTAAGGACCTAGACTACTGGGAAAGACTACAATCCTTAAAATTATATAGTCTAGAAAGGAGAAGAGAACGCTACATGATAATTCAGGCATGGAAACAGATAGAAGGAATAACAGAAAATATCATGGAACTAAAAATATCAGAAAGAGCAAGCAGAGGTAGATTAATAGTGCCCAAAACTATACCAGGAAAAATAAGGAAAGCACACAGAACATTAATCCACTACGCACAGCATCGATAATGCAGCGTCTATTCAATGCGTTGCCAGCTCATCTGAGGAATATATCAGGAGTGAGCGTAGATGTGTTTAAGAATAAGCTCGACAAATATCTAAACTGCATCCCAGACCATCCAAGATTGGAAGATGCAAAATATACCGGAAGATGTACTAGCAACTCTCTGGTAGACATTA
>NC_087201.1:132087506-132095006 GCF_015104395.2 Macrobrachium nipponense
TATTTCATATATATATATATATATATATATATATATATATATATATATATATATATATATATATATTATATATATATATTATATATATTATATATATAAATAATTATCACATCGAACCGTGATCCATTTATATATCAATTCAAGCTACAAATGTCCTTTAATATCTAAATTCACTTTACCTCCCAAATGATATATTTTTCGTATATGTACCGAAGGGGCGGGAATTTTTTTTAGTTGATAATAATTTCGTCCCCCCATGGGATCGAACCACCGTCCAAGTGGACGGGACGAAATTCAGGGACAGTCAGTGACGCTATCCAATCAGCTGATTGGATAGCGTCACTGGACTGTCCTGATTTCGTCCCGTCCACTTGGACGGTGGTTCGATCTCATGAGGGACGAAACAAAATTATTATCAAACTAAAAAAAAAATTCCGCTTCTTCTGGTACTATATAATGAAAATATATCATTTGGGAGGTAAAGTGAATTTAAGATATTAAAGGACATTTGTAGCTTGAATTGATTATATATCATATATATTATTAATATATATTATATATATATATATATATATATATATTAATATATATGTGTGTGTGTGTGTGTGTGTGTGTATGTGTGTGTCTGAAAAAGAGGTGAGCTTGCGCGCCCATGAAATGTTTGCTTGTTTTTGTATCTGCTTGGCTGTTGCAAATTAATCCACACCAAAATCTTTTCACGAGCCACCTTGTACGATGCATTTTCGCTTGCAAGTCCAAAATTGCATTCGGTTTAATTTTCAAGCTTGAAACCGAAGGGGAAGGACCTTGACCTTCAACCGACAACTTTGTGCACATAGACCCAGAAACTACAGCCAGCCAGCCCAGCCAACCCGCCCCCCCAAAAAAAAAAACCCCCCCCAAAAAAAAAAAAATCTAATTTGGCCAGGTTTGTGTCTGTATCTTTTTCCCTTAACCGAGCCTCTATATTTTGCTAGTAATTAGCCTCCTGCTAAAAGGAAGAAAGAGCTGGAACTTTTCGGTCACCACTCATTTCAAAAATGATGAATTTTCATCACATGCTAGAGCAAAAGAAAGAAAGAAAAAATAATATTGATTATAACAAAGACGTAGGTATCGTCAGGGTTTATCGGCCTTTTCTGGCCCCTTCGAGCTCGTCTCGGTTCTCAACGTTTGCTCCTCGCTCTTCCTACATGCTTGTGATTTTGGCAGTACAGTTTTTACCGTCTCCATCTATAGTTTGTGTTTCTCTCTCTTTTAAGGCCGACATACACTGAACGATTGTCTGAACGACTGTCTGTGTCGTTCGCAAAAACATTGTGTATGGGCTTGTCTGAATGCAAAAGTGGGCGGAGCTTCGTGTCTGAACGATCTCAGTGGGAATCTGTCACGACCAGGTTGCTGCTGCTTGCGACTTATGTCTGTCATACACAGATCCTTCAATGTATGGGTTTGTCTGCCTATATAACGCTGTCGCTCGCGTCTCTTCTAGAGATGATGCCTTGTCTTCTCGAGACAAAATCTTTGTTCAGACTGAAATCGGTGCGGAGATCGTTCATACTGTCTGAATAGTGTGTGTGTGAGGGTCGATAACGACAATCGTTCAGACAATCGTTAATTTATGGGGACCTTTATACTTTCCTTCTTTGGCGTCTCTCTCTTTCATACATTCCTTCTCTGGCTTCATTTGACTTGTTACCACTCAGAACGCATTTCTTTGCTCTGTTGTAATGTTAGTATTTCACGAGAACGTTTTAAGGGTTTGGAGGCTATTGGACTTGTATATAGGACCAGGATAATGTCGTTGAGGAAATAGAATGGTGCCAGAAGTCAGAGAAGGGGCATTTCATAGACTAGGTGTAAAGTTCTGGAATAATAAAGTGACGTCATGTGGGCATTCTGTGGGACACAAAGAGTGAGTGAGATTCAGTAAGTAACAACACAACTGTGATATTACATAAGTTAAGAGAGAGAGAGAGAGAGAGAGAGAGAGAGAGAGAGAGAGAGAGAGAGAGAGAGAGAGATAAATATTTGTTGGCAGCAAAACAGGAACATTACCATTACAGCAAGATTTACTATGGTAGATCTAGAGAGAGAGAGAGAGGATACATAACATCCAACTATAGCAAAGCTCACTATGATAAATGGATCTTTATTAAGAGAGAATGTTGAAACAAACATGACAACTTTGCCAGCACTTACATTTTCGTTGATTAGAATGAATAGACCAAAGTACCTGGTGTTTGTTAGTGTTGGTCTGAAAGTTCAAGTTCATTCGTACACTTAACTTTCAAATTTATTTAGAGCTTTATTCAAAATAAATATGCATCAGGTCATCTGAATAATTGTTCCAACGAAATTTACAGATGCTGATGATGATACAGGTTTTCAAATCATGAACCCCATAGGGGGTTAGTGCCATTAGTGCATCTATTGCGGTGCACTGTAGGCATTAAGGTTATTTACAATCTCTCTGGTTCCTCTTACTGTATCTCCTTTCATATTCCCTTTCTTCCATCTTACTTTCCATCCTCTCCTAATAATTGATTCACACTGCAACTGCGAGATTTTCGTCCTATCAAATTTTTAAAACCTTTTACTGTCAATTTCCGTTTTAGCGCTGAATGACCACATCGGTCCCAGTGCTTCTTGGCCTTTGGCCTAAATTCTAAATTCAGTTGAATTCAAATCATGACGCTTTCGATGAGACGGCTTATATTCTGGTCCTGTAGCGCTCGATTGATTGAATGATGATAAGTTTATCTGTCATCGCAGTGCAGTGGCCATTGTCGCCGATCTGTACGTTTGAGGCTCTTGTTCTGGGGACTCTCCAGTGTCAGCAAGTCATAAAACTTCTCGCCCTCTGAAGGATTGTGCCTGTACAATTATCAGTACAGTTTACCTTCATTATTATGGTACAAAGAACATTTTATTACAATGCAAATGCAAAAAGCCTTAAGTTGACGTTTCCACCTCCATCTACTACTTCGGCCATGGTCTGTGAAGCATTATTTGTACAATGGAACATCACCGGAAGTGTTTGCAAGTCCCCTCTTCAAAAACAAAAGAAACTTTTCTTATCTTACCTGAGAGAGAGAGAGAGAGAGAGAGAGAGAGAGAGAGAGAGAGAGAGAGAGAGAGCTAGGAAAAATATGGATTTATCCTTTTAGTAAAAACACCTTTTAGTTAGGGAACAGGTGAAATTTTGCACCAAGGACTTGAAACTTCTTTTTATATTTTCTCAAGCACGCACAAACCCCCCCCCCCCCCCCTCGCTCGTAGGGGATCAGAAACATGTCAGGTAATTTGATAATTATCGGATTTTACAATGGTTAGTAATTACAAGAATATCTGAGAATTTCCTTATTTTATAATTTTTTTTTTTTTTTGTGAAATCAGTTTATTTATGTGAAGGAAATGTAATTTAACTGGTGAAATCTTCCTTTTTTTCTGTACGTGTTGTTGTTTTCCCTGATACTATGACATTCTTCATAATTTTACATTACTCAAATCTGTCAGTCTATTTTCTGTATATTTATTCTAAAATATCTCTGCATCTGAATACATATTCAGGTAGACCAGCAGGTTATTTTATAACTTTTCATTCCGGTCTCCGATTCATTTGTCGTTATAGCTCTCAACTTATCATTATCGCTTTTTTGCACGGATATAAATCGCAGTGTTGGGAATTATATCTTAGATAGGAAGTATGTTGCATGTTGGTTGGCAGTGAATTTCTTTGGCAGGACAATTTTCATATTGTGCTTAGGATCTCAAGACCTACTTGTATGCGTAAAGTATAAAATTTAATAATTGTAGTATGAATCTATACATAATATTTCCTTAGCCTTCATCCGGTGTCAGTACAGAATTATGACTGAAGCCTTAGGCTATAATTTCTGACTGGAGTACACTTCATTTATCGTCTCATTTGAATATGTTATATATCTATATATTATATATATAGAAATATATGTATATGTATTATATTATATATAATATATATATATACTATACATATATATCTAATATATATAATATATTATATATATATATATATATATATATATTATATAATATATATTATATATATATAGGTTTCATATCTCGTTGTGAGAGGGCTTCTGGTTTTGATTTTATTCTTAACTTAAGCGCTGAATCAAAAAGGAAAAATCCTATGCAGGATTTTACTGGATTTGACAGGATTGGAAAATTAATTTAATTTTGAAGTGAATTTTTTTTTTTTTTTTTTTGTAAACCTTTAAGATCTTGATGAATAAGTGAAATTAAATTCATATTATGTATTTTTTAAATTAAGTTGATATTTTGTATTTGTTTTTTAGATTTTGTTTTTTCATTTTAAGTGTTTCATTTTTTATCATATCTTTTGTAAACAGAATTAGGATTAACGAGGTTCTCTCTCTCTCCTTCTTAACTAATAAGTGTATTCGATTTTTTTTCCAGGTAAGATGTCGTGAGATGTTATCGGCTGCCATCTTTTGTGAGTATATATAATTTGTGTTACAGTGATTTTTATCATAGCATTAAATTTCTTCAGATGGGAATTTTTGAAGGACCCTGTTTGCTTCCGCCGCAAAGTATCGAGAGCATTGTTCCTCATAAAGGCCTCAGTTGTGAAATCATTTCTGCCTTTCCATTAGCCGCTTCATTCAGGTGGCCATTGACAGCTTGGAAGCTCTGACGAATAGACCAATTCAATCCACTCCATTCGGGTCGTGAAATTGCGAAAATGGAAAACCGTCGACTGTCCCCTCCACCATCGGTGCCCTCCTACACCTCCACCCCCCCCCCCTCTTCTCCGCCCCGTTCCCTTCTATCCTTATCTCTCTCTCTCTCTCTCTCTCTCTCTCTCTCTCTCTGTGTGCCTGTCTAGTTCTCAGTCTTGAAACAGTGACGAGCTTACAATAGGTGTCGCCTCCCCTACCCCCCTCCCTTCCTTCCATCAACCTCCCTCCTTCCCATTCCCCCCCTTTACATTCAATACTGTTAATGCATCTACGGCGGGCGAATGCCCTTTGCCAGTTTTCGGCGGGAATTGTGGTATTCGTGGGCGCCACCAATTTTGGATTCAGCCGTCTTATATAGGGGCTATCGACGACAACCCTATACGTGGCTCTCTCCCTCTGTCCCCCGTAAGTCCATTTGCATTCACTTCTGTTTCATTCGTAATCCCTTAAAACCGACAGAGGCAGCCGGCCGTTTCTCTTAGGTTAGCACTTTGCCGCTAAGGTCCGCTGCGTTCGGCTTTGATTGTTTTTGAAGAACACTTGGAACGGGAATTGGACGGCGTGTGGCTTTTACCGTTCTGCATTCTTTGGGAATGCCCCGCCTCTGGAGTCGGCCTGTCTCGGCCTATCATCGACTTTCTGTTGTCTTCGAGCCAAGTTCTCTTCTGCCAATTATTCTTCCAATTCCGCAACAGTAATGTTTAGATTTCAGCTGCGTTGTAGTTTAATATTGTGAGTGTACAAATTCCATACTCAGTTAGTTATTATTGATTTACCTGTCATATATCATGGTCGAGATTTGTCGATATCGATTTTAAGTACAGAACCTAAATTCGACAGGAATGTATGTAGAGCAGAGTCGATATCCAGTTGATCAGGTCGCCTGTTTATCTGTTCTTAACGTGAAGGTCGAGGTTCGAATTCAGGCGGGGTAGGATCACTTCTCAGTTATAATACTCTCCCGGTGTAAGTTATTCACAAGAGTGAGAATTTAACATGAAGTGATATCTATGTCTTAATATATATATATATATATATATATATATTTATATATATATATATATATATATATATATATATATATATATATGTATATATATATATATATATATATATATATATATATATAATATATTATATATATACACATTATATATATATACATATATATATATATATATATTATATATATTTATAATATAAAAAATATATATATATATATTGAGTCTTTTAGTCTCTATATCTGTAATGTTTACAAGTATGGTATGTGAATCCTGTGTGATAGAAAATGATACATGTCGTGGATATTTTTTAACTGGGTTTTTTTCCTTCCTTGTTTCTGTGTTATTACAGTTTCATTCCCAGTAATTACTTGGCCTTCACTATGAAAGTTTATCCAGTTTTAAAAGATTAACGTCTGTCGTCTGTTACTTGTTAGGTAAATCGCTTACCTGTACAATTGCATTTCAGAATCATTTCTTTACACATTTCTCAAGTCTTTTGAGGTATTTTAGGGCCTTATGAAATTATCAGGCCAAATTATCTATCGTCCACTCCCTTTCATTTTTGAAATATTGTGCACTATTTTCGGTATATTATTGAATTTTTAAAAAATTGCATTTTTTCACAAAGTTGGTTTATAAATCTAGGTTGTCTATTTAAAAAGCGGTAGAAAGGGTAATTTGCACGACCCCATAACAAAAATATTAGTTTCCTTGAAAGCAATATATATATATATATATATATATATATATATATATATATATATATATATATATCTGCTGCTTTCGCATGTAATTATTTATTCATTTATCAACTTCAAGTTAAGGATATTATTTTCTAATTTCTGTTTATAATCAAGACCATTATCTAAACAGAGAATGAATTGCGGTATTTTTATGGTCTTTATAACTTGTTATAATTGTCGCTCCCTCGTTCACATTGTTATGGAATGAAAGCATTCCGTATGTCTCACATACAGACGCAGTAATCCCCGTAGGGAGGTAGCGCCGTCAGTGCAATGTAGGCATTACTTAAGGTTCTTTACAGTGTCCCTTCGGCCCCTAGCTGCAACTACTTTCATTCTTTTTACTGTACCTCCGTTCATATTGTCTTCCTACCATCTTATTGTCCACCCTCTCCTAACAATTGATTCATAGTGTAACTGCGAGGTTTTCCTCTTGTTACACCTTTCAAACCTCTTCCTGTCAGTTTCCGTTTCAGCGCTGAATGGCCTTAGTGCCCCAGTGCTTGGCATAAGTCCAGAAATTTATATAAATCAAAATCAAATCAAATTAGACGCAGTCATTCCTTTCTAAGCGTAAGTAATAACCTCAATTCACCCTGATAAGAACCACTCTCCGTACACGTTCCTTACTGCCGCCGGCAATTAAATAGCAATACTGCGAGTTTCACAATTCAAATCGACTCAAGCAGTTATTCAATCTCCATCATTTCGCGTGAGCATTAATAGGTGTGTCTGCGCAGACAAGTTCTTGGAAGTCCTAATGCGGTATTGATTAGGCGGCGATCAAACTTCGCCGAACTACATCTGGCGCAGCTTAGCTCATTATCAACTATTCAAGTTTTCGACCGTAATATAAAGGCAGTCTCATCGAGGGAGGGTTTTCGAGTCTTGGCTTCCTCCCGCCCTTTGTTTGTTTAGTTTGGGCACTTTTGCTCCTATTGCCTGCGCTTGTGTATGTTTGTGGCTTCCGGTTGGATATATACAAACCTTAGGTAGGTTCATTTT
>NC_087201.1:132097506-132137506 GCF_015104395.2 Macrobrachium nipponense
TTTTGCATTTTACAGACTATTTTTTTTTACCTTTTACAGAATCTTCTTACATTTTACAGACTATCTATCTTTCTTTTACCTTTTACAGACTCTTGTTGCATTTTACAGACTCGTTTTTACATTTTACAGACTATATTTTTATATTTTACTGACTACCAGTTCGATCGAAGGCAGAATAATTCCATACTATCTCTCACAAGGAATTCGGGGTGGCAGTTGTCTGGAATATTAGGAAGTCTCAAAATAACTTTTTTAGGAGGTTATATAAAGTGCCAAGAATTCCAGGGGTGAATGAAACAAAGAAACATACCGTTTCAGAAGTCAGAGTTCAGTAATACATAGATTACTGTATTCTCTAAAGACAGAGTTCAGTAATACATTGGTTACTGTATTTTCTAAAGACAGATTTTAGTAGTACATGGATTACTTTACTTTCTAAAGACAAAGTTCAGTTATACATGAATTACTGTATTCTGTAAAGGCAGAGTTCAGTAATACATAGATTACTGTATTTTCTAAAGACAGGGTTCAGTAATACATGGATTACTGTATTTTCTAAAGACAGATTTCAGTAATACATGAGTTACTATATTTTCTAAAGACATAATTCAGTAATACATGATTTACTGTATTTTCTAAAGTAATCCTTGTTTTTTTCGACATCAGTATATCGGGAGCTGCCATATGGAGCTTTAGCATGGGTGGATTGAAAAAAAAAAGCCCAAATATCATTATTTTTGGAATGCCATCTATCTAGGACGCGTCTCCCCCAATCAAGGACTTCCTCCATCCCTGAGTTACCGACCGCTAACTTTAGGGATCCCCTTAGGGGGCTCATGAATGAAACCACAAACTCCTCGTCCCTGGAAATAATTATGAGGTTCGTCCACCCTTGAATACTGTACCGAGATCATAAAATTGAGTTTCGTGATTATGTTTTATTCTGATTCATTCCTTCGGAGTTCTGTTCCCTCCTCTCATTTTCTCTGAGAACTTTGTTGAAGTTCTTCGTTTGACGATTTGGTTACGTGCTCGCTTACCGATTCGGTAGTTGCGAGTTCGACTCCCCGCTCTCCCAACGTGGAATCAGAGGAATTTGTTTCTGGTAATTTGAAATTAATTTCTCGATATTATGTGGTTTGGACCCCATGATAAACTGTAGGTCCCGTTGCTAGGTGACCATTTGGTTCCACGTAAAATTATCTAATCCTTCGGGCCAGCCCTAGGAGAGCTGTTAACCAGTTCAGTGGTCTGGTTAAACTAAGATATACTTAACTTTTTTCCCTGAGAACTTTGTTCTTGTTGGGTAAGAGGACTACCTTACTGACCTAGCTTCCCTTTTGTAAAGTCAGACCAGAATTAGCTATCTCTCCTGATTCAGCTCTCAGTACAGAAATCTGCTGGCAAGATAACTACCATAAATATTGTTCCCATGATAATCAAATCAAACGACAGGCTCTGAGATTGTCCTTATTTTATTTAGGTGTAGAATCGCCTTGCAAATAGTTTTTCAAGATAGTTGATACTAAACCATTGTCCGTTGCAGGAAATCTTATTTTACAAGTTATCAACATTTCTGAAGAAAAGATGGGCGATATCCAAAATAACGTCCATACTTTTTTCCTTTCTCTCTCTTTCTTAAAAGTGTGGTATAACCTAGCTTTCAGTTTCATTATAGAATGCTCTTACTCTTTGTTTAGGATTGTCTCGTTACCTATTGCCGCTTCATGAAGACCGCTAAAGTTTTTTGCTTGTTTTCGCAACCCTCTGCTCAATCGTTTTTTTATATATTATTCCTTGGGAACTATTTACATATCCTGTTCTAATCGTTTTTAAGAGTTATTCAACAGCATTTTGGCATATATAATTAAAAACATTTAAGTCTCAACTTGAATTATAGTTTTATATTTCTGTACAATAAAAAAAACGTGACCAGGATAGTGGCTTTGAAGTTTGTAAGAAAGGAAAAATAACTTTTTTTCTGTACTTAGCTTTAGAAATGGAAGATTCACGTTTCTTAATTAAATTTCGATGACAGTTCCAATACATGGTTCGATTGCAGACTGAAAAAAAGTATCTTTTTTGTTCTACAATAAATGTTTGACGCACGTATTTTCCGTTTCCTTGGTATCCTTAATCAAGCTGAAACTACTCGAAGGCGAACGAACGAAATCGACATTTTTGTATTTGTCGTCGTGTCGACAATTTCTGCTCGTGACCTTGCCTTCCTTATATATCACTGTCATTGCTAATAGTGATATCAGTATCAGAAACCTACGTATATGTAACTGTCAAGATCATGTTGCCTCCTCCCCCTCCTCTTCTCTCTCTCTCTCTCTCTCTCTCTCTCTCTCTCTCTCTCTCTCTCTCCCTATTTATTAATTTTTTACTGCAAAGCAAACAATGAGATCCAGAGGTTAGGTAATAATGATCGTTTTAAGCTAATACACAGTTATGAGAAATGTCACTACATTTGTCAATATGGTTCATTATCCTGCATACATAATATTATTTAAGTATGTTAAATGTGTCCAGAGGTAATGATTGTTTTAGGGTAATATACATTTATGTGAAATGTGACTACATTCGTATGTCCGTAAGGTTCAAGCGTCAGATATTTTTGAGTATGTGTATGAAGTTGTTAAAGACTATTCGTGTTTACACATTTTGTTAAAGACTATTCGTGTTTACACATTTATCCTCTTTTCTTTGGTCGCATGTGATTTAAGATGTGATTTCTGACACGATAGCTTTTGATGTATTGATTCACGAGGCTCATCTAGATGATTGAGTGTCTGGCATTTTTTGATGCCCGTGTAATTTTCGTAATGGCAGCTCAATCTCAAGACTGCGCTCATTGAAGTTCATAATGTCGGGTCGTTCACCTGACGACCGCGAATGTTTCCTTGGCTTTCTTTTCCGTTTCCGCTTATGGGTCCCGGCATTGCACTATCGATTTCGGCTCCCTTTGAAATCCTAGAGGTTTTGCCATAAATTTCCCCATAAACTTTAGGTCGGAATGATCAATTATCGGTTATCAGTTATCAATTAATTATCAATCGGTACCAATAACGCAACACTTGATTGTCATTTATAATTATGAAACATTTGATAGGTGGTGGTTTAAGATTTATTTGGGGGAATAACATGTAATTCATTCGCTTTGTATCTATACGTGTAACAATTTCATTGTGAATACAATTGTATTTGGAGAAGAAGTGTAATAGGATGATGTTTTAAGTCTCGGATATCCGTTGCATAAAACATTTCTTGGATAGTGGCGCTTTGTAACAAATAGCCTTTGTAAGTAAGTACGTCAGCAATGAAAAAAAATAGGAATTTATGACAGTTTATTAAGTGCTAGTTTATTCAGTTTATCCTGCTACCATAGCCTTATGATAATGTAAAGACTTTGGTTATTGCCCGTGTAAAAAAGCGTATTAGGGTTCGTTGATGATTATTCAAGAGTGAATGTTTCTGTTTTATTACCATATTCTCTCTCTCTCTCTCTCTCTCTCTCTCTCTCTCTCTTACGTTTTCGTAATGATTTGGCCATTTGATAACTAATAACGCCGCATCAATTTTCGGGTTTCATAACGCGGTTTTGAGGCTGAGAAAAAGAAACAAAGAGTAAAGAGAAGTCTGGCGTAAAAGTGGCGGTCATATTTTCCCGGATTTACTTTGTCAAAGCTACATTTTTCCGTACCCACTCTAATTATCCGGTTATGTATTGCTGCGAATCGGTTAGCCTAATCCTTACTGCCGCGCTATAGCGTTATCGGGCATTTTTCTCCGTATCCTTCCTTTAATAGATGCTGCTAAGATAAATTTTAACTGATGTTAACAGAAGCATGTTTTGCAAGGTTTACTTAAAAAAAAATACAGGTGTTCAGAAAATGTTCCTAAGTAATATGGTGATTTAACATGATATGATTTTCCTTAAGACAAGGCTCTTTTCAGTAACTATTCATTGAGAGGGAATTCGAATTTTCTGTGTCGTTGAAACCAAGGATCGTTACTCCTGTTTCCATATTTCGTAACCAGAAGCTCTACGGGCTACTCCATAGCAAGAGCCCGTGCTGGCATAAAGCCAGCTTCATCTCAACCAACAACAACAACCAACCAAAACCTGACAACATGACAAAAGTATTCAAAGCCAAACCGAGACAGATCCTTCGTTTGTGGGATTTCTGATAAATCATCATTAATCTCCGGAAGTATGCCATTGCAAGATAAACGTAAGATACTTACGCAGTGAAAGAAAATTATTTGAATGATTTGAATGCTACGTTTAGGTAATCCTTGAGTGCAGTCCGTCTACTTAATGTTGATCCGGGGAATGATTAAATCAGTTGAGTCCATTTCCTTGGCAGTCAGGTAAAAAAGTATAAGACAATTATTATCTGAAAGTTTGGGCATGTTTCAGACCCATATTTTACAAACCTCGAGGAATGTTATTTATGTAACTATACTTTTTCAATCTTTATCTATAAATAAGTACTTTAGAAAAAGAATTATGAACTATCATCGCTATCTAGCGTTTTAAATGCATATCATCTTATATTTTATTGGGCCATAAGAACTTTCATCATATATAGAATGGGATGAATTGGTCATATTATTTCTTCTGCGAACGAACATAGGAAATATCTTTCTAATATTATAGAGCAGTGAAGGGCGAACCTGCTGCCTTGCAAGGCTACACATTTTTCCCCAGTTAAGAAGCTTTTCTGTGGCAAAGTTCTTTCCGAATAAAAGGAATTTCAAGCTTGCTGAAGTAAGTTATGTTTTGTTTATAATGTTACACTCCGCTAGTGGTTAGCTTTAGACTCGGAAACATATTCACGTTCTCCATTTTTATTTATAGTGCTAGCGTCCCAAGTTTCCGCTGAAAAGCTAATGGAGTAAGTTAGAGAATCTGGGTATTTTACGACTTTTTCAGGTTTATATTTTAGAAGAGTTCTGGAAAGCTATTTTGTGGTTATTTTCCCTATTTTTTGTAGCGTCATTTGTAACGAAGGTAATTGCTCTCTTCTCGCTTTTTCTTTTAAGCGTTTTCAGAAATTACTTGAGGCTCCTGAAATGAGTTTTGAAAAAAGTGGGACATTTGAAGAATTTTTGATACAAATATGAAATCTAAAATAGTAAGTGAAATTATAAAAGTTTTGGAAAAGCAATGTTATTGATTGCTGTGACTTATTTACTCGAACATCGAAAAAACCAAAGACTGGAATTCGATGCGTTAAATATAAACTCAAATGGGAAGGAGCTTATTAAAGATTGATTCTCGGTACGTTTGGAAGTCACCAGAAGGTCGTCTTGAAGCGTTAACTGTGAAAAAAAAAAACACGTGGGGTGATCTTTCTTTATACGAGATAAGATGTAAACAGTTAAGAATATTGACACATCAAGGGTATCTGCGAAATTCCTGGGAACTGATTGAAAGTTTAAGAATTTGAAGCTAAAAAATTAACTCTTTCTTAGCCTTGCATTCTTGGGCATCAGTGTGACTAGTCCCGATCACTTCAGGTTCTTAATTAATGCCTTTTGCGCGTGTTAGTAAGCTTGTTTATTCGTTTGACAATGCTTATGATTTAAAAGAAAATTCAATTGCTCTTTTAGATTTTCTTGGTAAGTGTATATACTTTTTGATAATAACTTTTCAGTTGTCCGTCCGTGCGCACTTTTTTCTGTCCGCACTTCTCCTGTCCGCCCTCAGATCTTAAAAATTACTGAGGCGAGATGGCGGCAAATTAGTATGTTGATCATCCACCCTCCAATCATCAAACATACAAAATTGCAGGCCCCTATCCTCTGTAGTTTTTATTTCATTTAAGGTTAAAGTTAGCCATAGTCGTGCGTCTTTCACGGGCCGTGGCTCATACAGCATTATGCTGTGACCACCAAAAGATAGATTTATTTTCAGTGGCTTTGATTATACGATGTACGAAAAATTCGATTGCCCCGAAGAAACTTATTTGAGGGAATGGGAGGAAAGGAAGCAACACAACCGAACAACTCATGAGCAATTAAGAATGATAAATATTTAGATTTTAAAGGAAGGGATAAAAAACAGATGTAAATCTAAATGGGATGATACGGTGAAATTCCACAGTAACAAAAATGCAGATATCCCAGGTATATAGAATAGACCTTGCAGATAGGAGTCTCTTGAAAACCTCTGCTAAGTTACTAACAACAAGTCTCTCTCTCTCTCTCTCTCTCTCTCTCTCTCTACGCGACTCTTATTTTGGTGGGTATGCACATCATAAGCTTGTAAATGTGTTGGTCGCTGATCGCTTTTAGTTTTCCTTGCCTTGGGTGGATGTCCTACAGGTGTAGAAGGTCGGATTACTGCCACCAGAGGTCGCCTTACAGGTCCTTCGTCTTGTTTATCGTAGGCTGAGGAGCACCTGCTGTAACACAAATACAGGAGGGGGGACTTTTGTTTAATTATCTCATGCTTCTCCTCTCAATTGTTTGTTTAGGTAGCGGACGGGTCGTTTTCCCTGCAAGGGTGAAAATGTGGCTGTGAATGTAATTTAGGCAAGTGAGTTCGATGTGCAGGAGATGAGAAGAGTGAGCAAAGATAATCCGGATGGAAAATCGGTCTTCTTATTAGTGGTTGAAAAGAGTATATGACTCTCGTCTTATTTGCCAGCGTGGTGCTAATCTAATACATTTAGCGTAAGTAAATTGTTGATGTGTAATTGGAATATACAATAATAAATCTTTAAAATATACACTTGCCCGTCATAATATTTATGCATAAAGTGCATTTTGAATCACTGGATTATTGATACTGATACAGAGATTTTGTTAATGCTATTGATGCTTGATACAACTAAGGGATTTTTAAGCCCATAACCCTTTGAGCTATTAATCTAATTTTCTGCTTTCAAACAGATCTATAATGAAGCCTAAGCAACTTTTGCAAAGTTTTTTCTCGAAGCTGCAAATAGGCAAAAGGATGTGTCATGAGCAGATAGGTTTTTAAAGACGCAAAACACCGCTTGCTTATCGGTTCGGAATAATGTTTTTCCGAGTTTTGGAATGCGCTGGGCCAACGTCCCGACTCATAAATTCATACAGGAAAAATAAGATAACTGATAATTCCTATTTTTAGGCGGGGACTGTAAATCGCCGGAACGAGTTTAGTTAATCTTTTCGCTGATGGCAAAATGGGATTATATCACTGACTTGGCCATTAGGGGCGGCACCGCTGCGAGATTTATGACAAATGGCGGCGCTCTCTAACGCGTTTTGGGGGCTCTAATAAACTCAATGTAATCTACACAACAGATAACGTGACGCGTTGCCTTTAGCATCCTCAGGCGGTTTGTCTTCCGTCGATGGCTGTTTAATCACACACACACACACACACACACACACACTAGCACCACTTGACAGGATTAGTTGAGTCATGCCGAAAAATGAATGGTAGGATTTGTGAGGTGGAGATGGTACGGGGGTGCCCAAGGGAGGGAATATATGTACATAGGATCCCCCTAGGCCCGGTAGATTGATAGGGGCCGATATACCATAGGGTAGGGTGCAGTAGGCCTCAGCCACAGTCACTGGACTGTTGTGCTCTATAGAGACTCTCTCATAGATTGCCCAAATGGCCTGGTGTCATTCCCTATACATCCAGGCCCTTCATAACGCAGTTCCCCACCGGAAAAGAAATAAAAAGAGACGGGGGCTTTTTCCCCCGGATTCATTTTCCTTTTCAGTTGTCGGGCTGCTTTTGTTGTTATTACTATATATATGATTATATAGATAATATAATATATATATATATATATATATATATATTATTATAATATATATATAAGTTATAATGTTTATCTATTTATTTTTATTTTTTCTATTGATTTTTTATTTTTATTTATTTATATTTATTTTATTTTATTTGTATATATATATATATATATATATATAGATATGATATATATATGTATATATTTAAAATGTGTGTGTATATACTTATGTATCCTCGTTTAGTAGGGCTAACTGGAACGGAGAGAGATGTCCGTGAGAATTTAGACCGTTCATTCGAAGTTACTCATTTAACACCAAAATATTAATGTGGAGTCGCGTGTGAAACTTCGCGTCTAGGCTTAGTTTCTGTGGTGGTCTATCTTGTATTTTTTTTAAGCGCTTATTTTTCTGGGAGTGCTATTCATATCTGCTTTTGGTGCAGAGAGTGCATTCATTGGTTTGATTTATACAAAGACTAGACAAAAGAATAGACTTTTTGATCTGGTTACTTATTTGTCCTCATGTATACGCTTCATTAATTCCGTTATATTTTCTAATTTCAAAGATAGCGAGGCAGAGACCCATGCCCTGATGAAGTTAAAAAAAAAACAGATCAGAATAATGATGGTGATTAATATCGCTCCTTGCATAATGAACATGAAAGTTGCAAAACCAATTCACACGCACACACACGAAAGAGATTGCTGGTCAATAAAGATGGTAGTGCAGAAATAATGACGAAAGTTTGATTGTCAAAGTTACACAACTCAAATCCCTTTAAATGCGAGTGGTCATCTTTTACTACTAAATTTATTTGTTCTGACGGATCAGAAATGTTTAAGTTGCCTTTTGCCGTTAAATCCCACCGTTCCTCTTTGCCAAAGCAAGGAATTGTGCACCTGTAGATTTTTCGACAACAGCAGGTCACAACCAACGTTGCCGTTTTTTAGCAGTGTCGCCATACGCAGTTCTTTTTTTTACGTTAGTTATGGTTTAATGGTTACAGGGTGGAAAATTTGATAGTTAGACTGCATATTTTCCGATGTAGAATTATTTTCCGTGACGTAAATAAACATCACGTCACTAGATGAGCATAAAGTATTTTTGACGAAGAAAAATAAAGGATTTCAATAAAATTCATTTCTATAAATAAGCAGGATATGTTTTATAACTTTATTTTCATATTAAAACATAAAAAGGCAAAGCGAAGAATTTTATTCCTCAGTGCCGTGGCCTGTGGTCGGAAAAGCCACGAAGGATTGCCAGATGTCACCAGAAAGCCACACTACTAGTAGACGAAACTCCTCAAAACGGCAAGCCCTGTCATAACCATTTTGAAGAAGGTAGGTCATGGGGCTGGGGGGGAGGTAACAGACTCATCCCCTGAGAGCTACTGGGAAACGGAAGGCTAACATCTACAGCTATCAAGTTCCGCTGGACGCCGTGTTTAGTACCAACCCCTTGGGGATGCAACTAAAAAACAAAAGCAAATTATCTCACCTGTAGTACTGTATTATATACACTCTTTTATGTATTGTTTAGAAAAAAAGTTATTAATAAACTATATCTCCGTGCTGAGCTCTTCTGGAAAATTACCAGCTTAGTAACCCAAGCGACCATCTTTCCGGAAATGCGTTATCTAATTAGCAGTTTCCAGTATTTATTTAATTTTTTTATTAGATGTTATGAGTTGCGTCCTCGACCAAAAATAATTAAAAGTCTTTTTAACCATCTGGGTTAACCCAAGCGACCATCTTTTTGGAAATGCGTAATCTAATTAACAGTTTTCAGTATTTTTTTATTTTTTTTATTAGATGTTATAAGTTTTGTCCTCGACCAAAAAAACGATAATTTCTATTATGCCAAGGACTTTCATCATAAATATATAATAATAAATATATATAATATATTATATATATATATTATTAATATATATATATATATATATATATCTATATATGTGTGTGTGTGTGTGTGTGTGTGTGTGTGTGCGTGCGTGTGTGTGTGTGTGTGTGTGTATGTGTATTACTTCTGAATTTATATGCTTCAGTCGTTTCCGTTGTTTATAAAGAGATAGGCTTACACAAAAATAAGTCACGAAACTTTGTTTCTCATGTTTAGAAGTGGGATCTTGTCTTATGCCCGTTATCCTGCAGTTTGAAAGGCGACTTGGTCTGCGGAAGCTTGCTTCTCAGGTTAGTGAAATTTTACGTTTGTCAGAATTTCAATCTTTGTTGTTTGTAAAGTGTTAAAAAACAACGAGTTTCAAAGTTCGGGGGCAAAAAGAAGTCACAGTGATTCGTAGAAATAGGTATTCTCTCTCTCTCTCTCTCTCTCTCTCTCTCTCTGCCTATAATGCATAGATCCCACACCCTCTACCCCCGAAGTTCTTGCCAATTATAAACTATAAACAATATGGTGTCTATTTGTATACTATTATACTTCATTGCTTATATGAGTCTCTAGCTGAATGATAGGTTGTTGTTTCATTGCTGTTCAATGTTTTATAAGAGTGAGCTGTACTATATTTCAATGGAATAAGCAATCTTCATGGAAAACTGGTAAAACAAATCATATGATGAAGCCAAATTCTATCTTATTCAAACAGTTTCAGGGAAAAAATACTAATTACCACAAAAAATATAGTTTTTGCTGTTAATGCAATTATTCTTGGATCATAAACCACATCAAAAATTATCACACATCATCCTTAGTGATTTATTTGTCCATATCTATGTAGTAAATATGTACATAACACGGGAAATATTATCGTAACAGTAAAAGACAATTCATAACCACGATTTGAAGTGATGATTGACTTATACTTTGAACGTTTGGCTCATATTTTGAGATAATCATTAGAAAACACATAAAAGTAGTGATCAGGGTTTTTGGCAATTTTTGCAGTCAACATCATAAATTAAAAAATAATAGGCCCCCTTGGAGGTTTCTGGGCACCCCACAGTTTAAGAATCCCTTTTCTACTTTGTGTAGTAGGGGCGTAAGCGAAGCCATTAGTTTTAAAGATCAGCTGTTCAGAAATTAAGATTATAAGTCCATTAGTACCCTCCTTGTCTTTGTTATTTATGAGTTGTTGATGGTAATGAAGGAGATAGAGCTGAGGGATGGGGTCACCTTTTTTTTCTGTTGCTATGCTGTTTTTAATACGACGGAATTGCGTTGGTAGAAGTAAATATGGAAGTGTAATGGTATTCAGCCAACATTATAAAAATGGCTTCAGTAATTTTTTTTAAAGTAATGGTCATCCTTGTTTTTAGTTTACAGTGAAAGAAAACTATTGAGACAGCTTCGTCTGTCCATCCTCACTTTTTCTGTCCGTCCTCAAATCTTAAAACTAATGAAGCAGGAGGGCTGTAAATTGATATGTTGACCATCCACCCACCAATCATCAGATATACCAAACTGCAGCCCACTAGGCTCAGTAATTTTTATTTTATTGAATGTTAAATTGAGCTATGATCGTGCGTCTGGCAAAGTTAAGTATATCTTAGTTTTACCAGACCACTGAGCTGATTAACAGCTCTCCTAGGGCTGGCCCGAAGGATTAGATATTTTTACGTGGCTAGGAACCAATTTGTCACCTAGCAACGGGACCTACAGCTTATTGTGGGATCCGAACCACACTATATCGAGCAATGAATTTCTATCACCAGAAATAAATTCTTCTGATTCCACGTTGGCAGAGCCGGGAATCGAACTTCGGACCACCGGATTGGCAGCCGAGCGCGGAAACCACTCGTCCAGCGAGGTCCTAAATGCGTCTGACGAAGCTATAGGACTTGCCACCACTGGGCCGTGGTTGAAAGTTTCATGGGGCCACGGCTCATACAGCATTATACCGAGAACACTGAAAGACAGAATTATTTTCGGTGGTCTTCATTATACGCTGTGCAGAAAACTCGATTGTGTCGCTGACAAATTCCGCGATACAACCCAGTGATATTATTCATGCTTTTACCGTTTGCTATTTTTCCAGAAAGGCCTGGAAACACGCTCCAGTTCTGTGCCTTCCAGGTGGGCTTTTTATCTCGTGAAAAGCTTCTGCATCAAGAAGGGGTTCGTCTCTCCTTCAGCCGAAGTCTTTCGGTAGTTTCAGTTTGAGCTTGAAAGTCACTGACCCTGTTAGTTTTGTAGTTGCGTATTTTGAAAAAGAAAATTCTCTCTAGTAAGATAAATCTTCTTATTTCAAAGTCACATAGTGGCAGTTTGAAAAGAGTTTAAGGATGATTATATGAAGTGTCTGCTGTATGCATGCGTTCACTGTGATGCCGATTGGCAGTATTAAACGCTTTGTTTCACCTTTGTCGTGCACGTTTGTGTGCGTTTCATTTTGATAAACATCAAAAGCTTTGAATTTACCTTCGTTTCTTATGTCTTACGAGTTGTTATCCATCGAAGTTCAGTTTTAGATATGTAATCAGGACGTCTTAATTGTGCGCATGTGTGTATGTGTTGTGGTTCAGCTAGGGAACTGTAACCTTACGTATCACGGTTGATGTAACCTTTTGTACACAAAGATGTTTGTATTGACTGACTTTCAGGTAGGCATATGTAACTTTGTAGTTAAACATCGTCGGCCACGTTGTATGTCTGCATTTTGATAAAAGATCAGCATCGAATTTTGAAACTTAAAAAAAAAAAAAAAAAAAAAAATATAAAAATCACACAAGTAAAAAATGCACCGAATTATCTTCGGGGCAGTGGAGTGGTGGCCCGTGTTGTTGGCACCTATAGCGTGCCAGACGCACGATCGTGGCTAAATTTAACCTTAACTAAAATAAAAACGACTGAGACTAGATGACTGAATTTTGGTATGTTTGATGATTGGTGGGTGGGTGATCAACATACCAATTTGCAGCCCTCTAGCCTCAGCAGTTTTTAAGATCTTGAGGGCGGAGAGATAAAGTGCGGACGGACAGACAAATAGCCATCTCAGTACTTTCCTTTTACAGAAAACGAAGGATTAGATATTTTTACGTGGCTAGGAACCAATTGGTCACCTAGCAACGGGACCTACAGCTTATCGTGGAATCCGAACCACATTATATCGAGAAATTCATTTCTATCACCAGAGATAAATTCCTCTGATTCCGCGTTGGCCGAGCCGGGAATCGAACTTCAGACCACCGGATTGGTAGCCGAACCCGAAAACCACTCGTCCAACGAGGAACTTGAAGAAAACTAATAAAAATACCACAAACTGGAGAACGAGCATAGTTAAAAATTCAACATTTATTTTCGGAGCGCGATGCTCCATCTTCAGTGTGGAGAGAAACTGGAGAGGGAGCATGTCGCTGCGAAAGAGTATGTTAATTTTTTTAAATATAAATTTGTTCTCCAATTTATCCGCATTTATAGTATTTCAAACCAGACTAATGCACCCAAAAACGTCGTCACCTTCTGCTCGACGTTGTGTCCCCCACCCCCCCCTCTCTCTCTCTCTCTCTCCGCTCTTCATCTCTCTCTCTCTTCTATATATATATATATATATATATATATATATATATATATATATATACATATACATATATATATATATATATATATATATATATATATATATATAGATATATATATATATATATATATATATGTATAATATATATATAATCAAAACTTTTTAATATTTATAATAAGGTTTATTTCTTTTTTTAGCATGAGAAACAAAATGGACAGTACATTTCTTTTAATATATGAGTAAAATCTCTCTCTCTCTCTGCGCCCCGAAAAAATAAATCCCTCCACCACATATGCAGCAGCAGAAGCAGCAGCAGCAGCTCCTCCCTCCCGCATGACCCCGGTCGGTATTAACCTCACGTTTTTGGCATTTTCCACCTGATCTTCCGCCCGTTGGCGCCCGTCATCGCTCCGGTGACGCGCGCCTTTCCGCCCCATTAAGTGCCTTCCAATCCCATTATTATCTCTACCTGCCACTATTCAGTTACCCGGAGGGATAAGAATAAGGGCGAGAAGATGGTGATGGTGGAAGGATTAGGGATGGCGCGGCGTTGGGCGACTTGTTAGTCAAGGATTATATATTATGGTTTTCCGCTTCATTCTTCCCGTTCGCCTTTTTTTTCCTTCTTTTTTTCTCTTATTCACGGAATTTACAGGTTTTATGGGCCTCGGAGAGAGAGAGAGAGAGAGAGAGAGAGAGAGAGAGAGCTGTGTGATTTTACTCATATATTAAAAGAAATATACTAATGTCCATTTTATTTCTCATGCTTTAAAAAAAAGAAATAACCTTAGAAGAAAATATATTAACAGTTTGGGTGTTTATAGAAAAATGAGATAAGAGAATATAGATATAGAGAGATATATATACATATATTATATAGATTAATATATAGATATAGATAGGCGATATGAGATGGTATAATCGTATATATCTATATTATTATATAATGTATGATAATATGATATATATAAGATATATATGATATATATAGATATATTATATATATATATAGACAGAGAGAGAGAGAGAGAGACAGAGAGAGACAGAGAGAGAGAGAGAGAGAATTTTTTTTGAACGCAGTTGAAGGAGCAATTCTACCTTTTCTTCATTTTGAAAGTCGAAAAAAAGGTTAAGTTTATGGGTAGTCTTAAAAAATCCAGGTCATATATGATTATGATCTCAAGAGGTGAAGTAGCAGTTTGTACTGGGCACGGGCCCCTATTGTGTGAAAAGTGATAACTTTTGAAAGTTTTATTCAGCGTTGCTACCCAGTGTCCGATGAGCTTCTAATAGGAGGTACTTCTTTCGAAGACTAATGTAATTTAAGACTAACTATACGTGGGAAAGAAGAGAGCCGCTTTGAGAGCATAATGAGAGTTCACAGTCGTGACTAACCCATGACTAAGCCGCGTCTTCCGTGTTTGGTGATGGATTGTTAGTAAACAGCGAGCTGCCCTTCAAAAACAAAGTGCCCAAGCCGTCCTGGGGAACCTATCTCATGACCTGCATAAAACTCTCCCTCAAGTTATTATGATTTACCCTTTTACTATTCTCCATGACTTTTAATATATTTGATCTATTTGTTAATTTGTTAATTATTTTTCTTTTTTCATAAGTGGGGTCTCTTACTCTTGTATTTCCTGTTACCTCGGCTTCCCTAATGAACACCATATTCTTTGAAAGCTTGAATTTGAAGTCAGTGGCCCCTGTGGACTTGCTCCATATGAATAGGTTTCATCTTCTGAATAATAATAATAATAATAATAATAATAATAATAATAATAATAAAGGGTGTGATCCTAGAAACGGCGCATATGGTAAGAAAAGTGATGGACTCCTAAGGAGGCAAGATGCAACCCGGAACCCCACACTATAAAAATACCACCCAGTCGAATTGGAGGACTGTGATAAAAAATAAAAATAAAAAATAATAATAATAATAATAATAATAATAATAATAATAATAATAATAATAATAATAATAGTAATAATAATAATAATACAGAAAAGACGCTTCTTTTCCCCAATCTTTTGTAAGATATTTGAGACAGATATCACCAGGAGTGTGACGGCATTGCTCGCCTGATTGATATACTATGTCAAATGTTGTCTGGGAGTTTCTCAACTGAGTGATTTGTTATTGATCAGGTGACTGTGCCTTTGTCTTTACACTGCTGGTTTTATGTGATGAATTAGTAATAGGCATTTCGTTTTACAGCTTTCGGTTAGGCATTTTACGAGGTAGCAACTGACTTTCGAATTTTATTGTGGCTTTCATTTTTTAGCGTCTATGAATTTCATATGTGACATATTTATAAGTAACGCGGTGGGGTTTTCATACGTCGTTATTATTCATAGATAAATGCTTGTTTTGTTGTTATGAGTCACGATGTAGTTCGTTTCATATTGAATATGTAAGAGTTATTTCAGGATGTTCATCCATCGCGTGAATAAATTATTTTATACGTAGACTAAAAAATTGTTTGGGTTGAAGAGATTTCCTGGATTATCATTTTTGAATTTGTTATGTTATAGCATCCTGGACCATTTATACGGACTCGACTGTGATTTTGAAGTCGATAAGCTTTGGTACACAAATCGCAACGCTTGAGACTCTACCTAGCGTTTCATTGCGAAGATCAGGGATATCAATTTTTATACAGACCTATAACGCGTTCGCATAAATGTAGTTTACAACGAGTCTGCACAAACAATAGCAATCAAAGTGTATACCTTATTCCATGACGGCATTGATTCTTCCATCCAGGAAAGTGAATGGCGATGTCGGGTCCGGATTTAGGAGCAGTGGCAACAGCCTTAAAATGTTACGATGACAGTCATCCCCAAATCCAGCGCTCTGGCAAATGGTAGACCAAATGGCTTTTATTTGTTGGTAATGCAGTATCGAGGCCAATAGAAGCCTTTATGGGGTGACTAGTATACGCCACTGTAGTCTATTATTTTCTGCCCCCATTAGGGCTACATGGTGAATATGAGAGTAAGGTTGCACTCACGATTGAGCGGTATAATTTTAAATAGTGTTGTAAGGGTACCAATGGTATTACAGCGTTTTCATGATTCTCTTTATACTGAATAATGATAAGGCAAATATTATTTGATACATTGGAGCATGATTAGGCAGATATTATTTGATATATTAAAGCATGATAAGGCAGATATTAATTGATATATTACATCATGATAAGGCAGATATTATTTGATATATTACAGCATGATGTAGATATTATTTGACATATTGAAGCATGATAAGGCAATTAGTATTTGATATACTGAAGAATGATAAGGCAAATAGTATTTTACATATTGGAGCATGATAAGGCAAATAGTATTTGATATACTGAAGAATGATAAGGCAAATAGTATTTGACATACTCAAGAATGATAAGGCAAATAGTATTTTACTTATTGAAGGATGATAAGGCAGATATTATTTGATATACTGAAGAATGATAAGGCAAATAGTATTTGATATACTGAAGAATGATAAAGCAAATAGTATTTTATACACCTAAGAATGATAAGGCAAATAGTATTTGATCTACTGAAGAATGATAAGATAAGTAGTATTTGATATATTGAAGAGTGATAAGGCAAATAGTATTTGAGATACCGAAGAATGACAAGGTACATAGTATTCGATATACTGAAGAATGGAAAGGTAAATAGTATTTGATTTATCCCATAAAGGAAGGTATACTCATAACTGTTTACTACGGTTCGAATCCTGCAGGTTATGAAGCACTCGTCAGTTATAATTCCCGTTGGATTTACCTTATTCCCGAGATAAAATGAAATAGTTATTAAACTATATTTTTGCTTTGATATTTGTGACTGTATAGTAGGCACGCGTGCATAAGTATACCAATAATTTTCACAATTAGCCAGATGTTACAGACTTACCAGTCGGGTATCATGGTGGAGGTGGGTTGATGGAGATTTTAGATACAAAACCTGAATTATACAGATGTTACCTGGTTGGTTTCGAGCTGGCTAACAACCACAGACCAAAAAAAAAAAAAATGCTTGTTGATTAATAGGTTGATATCATCCTCGGCAGCCATTCCTTCCGAAAGGAAAAAGACGTGTATATGAATATGTAATATATATAATATATATATATATATATATAATATATATATATATATATATATATATAAGTCATATCACATTACACCGTGATTCATATACAATACATCGAGCTACATATATGTCCTCTAATATCTAATTCTTTCTACGTCAGAATTAATATATTTCCATATATGTTTAAGGCTTCACTGTGCGTCCTGAATTTGTTGGGTTCGATGGTTCGCGCCCGTGAGCCGACAAATTTCTTATCGACTAAAAAATTCCCCTTCGGTTAACATATATGAAGATACATTAATTCCGAGGTTGAGCGAATTAGATATTGAAGGACATTTGTAGCTCGATGTGTACATAAGAATAAGGAGAAAGCAAATGATAGAACTCCGAGCGTTCGTAACTACTTGTTAGAAATAAAATGTTCGAGAATGTTGCATATCTCATTTCCGTCGAAGGAACTATCAGTAGAAATATTAGAAATAAATGTAGGTCGAATACTTGCGTCAGACTTTGCCGTACTTAATATGTTGGTATCTACAGCATTTCATTCTCGTATAACTTTTTCCTGGCGTGAAAAGAATTAGCGATAAAATGTATTCGAGTAGAAATATTTTGATAATGTGGATGCTTGCGAGATTTATGTGTTTTGCAATACCGTCCTGTGTTGTTCTTGTGTTATGTTATTTTATTTTATTCCCTCTATAAGCATTTGTTGAACTACAACGATTACTTCATTGATTAAAAGAAAATGTGTGTATTTACCTTTTCTTATCGTAAGAAGGAACAAGTTTCCTTATTGGGACAGAGAAATCTCTCTCTCTCTCTCTCTCTCTCTCTCTCTCTCTTGAATAAAATGAAAAAAAGGAAATATCAACAACGTTTTCGAACAAAAGGTATGCAATATTTATGTGCTTATATTCGAGCGTGTACATCAAAGATATCCCCTAAGTTGCTTTGACATAGTCAATACCGTTGTTTTTATTTTTTGATATTTGTTTAATGCATGTGAATGTCGCATGAATATCCATTAATATAAAATTATATTTGCATGGCAGATGCATTTATGAATTTGTTTACGTATTTACATGGGCGTTTGTTTAGCGGTATAAAAAAAGGAGAGAGAGAGAGAGAGGAGAGAGAGAGAGAGAGAGTTTGGTTCCTGCTGTCCAGAGTAATCATTATGAGTAATGTTTTAATGCGAATTAGAGCGTGAGCCATTATTTCTTGCTAAAGTGATTATCCTTTGTCTTGGCGGTTATTCGCTCCGAAATACTGTGGTGGAATCAGTGAAAGGTGAAAATTGGAGAGGGAAGGAAAATCAAGCACAAAAAAGTAAAAACAGTACAAAAAACGAAAACAAAAAAAAGAGGGAAGACAAAAGAATTCTACTGCTGAATATATATACAGTAATTTATGAACGACGTATCAGGCGATGATTGATGGAGCTCGTCTTGCTCACTAAAAGATTCATCAGGCTTTATGTAGAAATATTGGTCATAGCAATTTATCCGCTTATGCTAACTGCATGGTGGCACATGCTGTTTGGCAGTAAATATATAATGTTCTGAAATGCTTGGCTAGTCGTATAGCAAAATGTATCAGCCTAAAACTGATTGCGATGTTGAATTATACATAGGTTTTGTGTGTATGTGTGTGTGTGCTTTAAAATCATGAAATGTTTGGGAAATGATCGGAAAACGTAAAGCTTGATTTAACAGAAGTTCCATTAATATGTTTGTAATGTCAAAGTGGAGGAGTGTGTCTAGTCGTCTGCTACGCTCTGGCTCGCGCGCGGTTCAATCACCACCGTGTGAAAAAGTATGCAGTCTTTCCTTGTTATTAATGAAGTTTGGCGTAAATCCTTGAAGTGACATGTTTATCCCTGCAGATGATATATAACTAGCCGGTAAAAGCAGTGCCCTGGTCCTTCCCCTTCCCCTCTCCCTCCTCCTCCTCCTCCTCCTCCTCCTCTCCCGCCTTCCCCCGCTCTTTCAGTGTCGATCCCAGCAACTCCTGGAATCCTATCTCCCCCCAACCCTTTCCAATTCCCGTTTATGAATCTCACATCATCCACTGTGTCAGGTCCCCACCGGCTTCTTTCTCTCCCCCTTCCAGACTCCACTTTGCAAAGCTGTCTGTCGTTTTATGAGCCATTTACACTAATTGCATCAGCACGCTGATCGAATTTTGTAGGTTTCTGCTTATACTCAATGGCCTGACTTTTTAGGCGCCAAACTTCCCTGGCCCCCAACCAAACCCCAAATAACTTTCGTGTGGGTCCATTTTCTGCACGAGATTTACCAAATGAAACTGTATGTGACTCTAGAAATGGTCCATTTTATTACCGTGTAAAAGACTTCACAAATTTAATGAGAGCCGATTGTAAGTTCATGTTGATTTTCGCGATTGTTTCCTGTTCTTTCGGCGTTGATTTTGTGATAACTCAAGTTGAAGGTTGGCTTTTGCTACAGTGTATTGCTTGGCTATTCCTTCCTTGGACAGTACAAGTGAAATACGCAACCCTTCAGACTTTAAAATTCTCCCTCTGCTTCTGTTTTCCTTTTTCGCAGCTCTTTTCAAGGGTTGCTTCCATACGAAGGCGAATGTAAGGTCATATTTCTTTCTCCCGTAACTCCCATTTCTTTCTTTCGCTTTTGTTTGGTTTTGAATCATTGAGATATTTAGGTTGCTCACTTAGCAATAGTAAGCAATGTTCGTTCTGATCAGTATTGGAATGAGTGATCTGAGATATACTTAAACACATCGGCATTTGCTCATTTAATGCTAATTTAAAGCTAACAGTAACGTTGGACTAGTACGTAAATAGCCTAAATACAAAATGGGATTCTCTTATTCATTGCATTTTCATATATTTATGTATTCAGTCTGGGTTAGTTTATAGAATGACTGATTCATACATGTTTCTTGTTTAGTGTGAAGAGCAATTTACCACAAACGCTCAGTGACAATAGCAAGACCGTTCAAGACAAGGCTTCCCCCCAAAGAAAAAAAATGGTCTTATGACCTTTCGGCTTAGGCATGTTTGTGGTGTTGCATGAAATTTTCAGGAACAAGGAAGCTGCTGTGTGTAACAATAGCATGGACCTTGAATTCAAGAAAAAGGAATTATAACATAGTATAAATACGTCTATATAACTGAGCTGGTAATGAATGCATATTCTGCTGTACCGGAAAAGTTGGATATAAGCCGCCCATCTGCAAGATAGTGTGTGAGTGTGTGTGTGTGTGTGTGTGTGTGTGTGCTGAAAGGTGTGTGCACAAAGGCAAGCAATAATATATTGTCTGTTTTGATTGCCAGATAACACCTGGTAAAGTTTCATAGATCACTTCTATAAACTCGGTCTACCTTTAGCTTTCGGTCATATTCGTATTACCATAACTGGACAGTTATTTTAGCTTGTGTTCAGCTAGCCATCTAGCAGTTATTTGCACACCACGTATTGGGACATGGTACCAGGGCCGTTGGCATTACATGTAAAGATTTTACCCAAAGGTTGCTTGACAAGAGTAGGTCCATCCTGGGCGTGGTTTGCTTTTGCTGATATGAATATAACTTAAAATGAAAGGGTTCCACCTTCCCAGTTTCTCTTTAGTCAGACTCGTGTAGCTATCTACGTGCTTCATGACCACTTACGAAGATCTCAGGAATATATGGAATCCATAGGTGAATCCAGTTTCCCTTACTCTGCAATTAATACAATTTCGCTCTCTTTGTGCACACTTTTTTTTAGCTATACAAATAGCTCTCTTGTCTGAATAAAACACATTGGCTCCATAATCAGCATGTTGTTGTTGACCGTTCAGAAATGGGGCTGCAGTCTCATCCTTCATGTACTCATACCTGTTTTTGCCCATCTCAGGCACTGCAAGTCTGAAACGAGCCAAAGGGGGCGCTATGCAGAAATCAAAATGGATGGATTTTTTTTTTTAAGATGATAGCAAGGTGTCAGAGAGGTTGATGAATTTCATTTTTCAGTGGCTGTGAAAACAGAACCAGCTTTCTGGAGTTTTGTAGTTGGTTTTGATCGAGTTCATTCCTAAGGCCTTATTCTGTGAATCAGATAACAACAGTGGTCACAGAAAACTTCAGGAAGGAAAGGAAACCATTTGGGCGAGAAACAGTCATTTCTTCTATATGAAAATTTGTGCAGTGCGGCACCTGGACTACTGCTGCAGACGTTCTTCATCATAACTTCATATCATAACGCTTGGGGCACTGTGTCACTATTCAGGGAAATTGCTCAAGACCCTATTAGCAATTTTCTGTTTCAAGCCTCTGACGACAAACAAATTGTCTCTCCATATCAGGATATGGGTAATTTTCAAAACTTGCTGAAGTTGGACTTTTGCCAAGTCCTAGGTGCCTTTATATATTATATATATGTCAGATGAAAGAGGGCTATAATTAATAATATATTTAATATGCCATTGTGATGTGCTGTGACTTTTTTAGAATGCGCACATAGAGACAAGAGTCCGAAGCAATGAGCTGAGAAAGCTGATAAATCATTTCTGGGATGGAGTGATACGCAGATGTTTGTTTAGGCGGGTCAATGTTCGTGAGTTCACGAGGTCTTGTTCAAGTGCCTTTGAAAACTGGTTGTGACCAGTTTTATTAAGGCGTTACCGATCAGTGTGAGTTCGTGTGTACGTGTACGAACTATGTCTATTCATAATGGTATGTTTAGCCGAGAAACTAGGGAGACAGCTACGAGGGAGAAAGGCAGAATGCTGCGATAGCTCTGCGAAAGTTTTAATTATTTGTGTGTGGTTTTTCCAGGCTGTAATGGGCGGTTCTAGTGAGGGGACAGAATGTCCTAGGGACAGAGGGTCCCGGGTGGAGGCAAATATAATATTTTGGAGAAGAGATTGGTGTGACTAATTACTGATTGAGACATTTAAATACTGGGGGGTATCTGAGTGGTTTGTCTGTGTGACTTGAATTATTATCTTTCCAGTGTTGATCTTGTCAGAATTTGAGTCATTCAACTAGTATGTTATTTTGAATAAATATTATGTTTTTTATAACTCTGACTCTGATTTGATGACCTGTTAGAATGGAGAGAGAGAGAGAGAGAGAGAGAGAGAGAGAGAGGAGAGAGGAGAGAAGGCTATGCCAGACAGAGAGGGAGAGAGGGAGGGGGGGAGAGATTGTGTGTAACCAATTCGCCTTAACGCTCAGGTTTAACGCATACCAAATAGATACCCCTTCGCAAATAATACCCTTCCGCTGGTACCATGGTGTCAGGGATGGGTAACATATATTGTATATATATATATATACTTATATATATATATATATATATATATACTATATATATATATAGATAAAGACAAACCAAAAATCTCTAAACTTCTGACTGACTGGATGACGGACACCTTGTGATAAGAAAAGGTTACCTCAGTTAAAATTCATTGAAAATAAAAGACTCCAGCTTGGCTTCTGTCTATTTTACTTTATCACAATGTACTTTGTAATATATATATTATATATATATATATATATATATAGTATATATATTATATATATATATATATATGTGTGTGTGTGTGTGTGTGTGTGTGTGTGTGTGTGTGTACAGCTTAAAACTTCAGAATCATTTGACATATTAATAATCTTTATTTTGATTAACTTACGTTGTGCTGAATCATTGTTAACAATGAAAGCTATTTTTTTCTTCTAACGAACGCGTGAGTAATTGATGTGCAGTATTGTAACCTTTTCGTATTATAAGGTGTCAAGTCACCCAGTCATTTAGAAGTTTTATAGATTGTGGTTTGTCTTATATGCATAAAAGTGCTTCCAACAAGACAAATCTTTTCAGACATAGATGGACAAAACTTCATTACCTCACATGAGCTCTGAGATAATGCAGAATTTCTATATCTGCCTGCATTTTCCGTCTCTTTTCAAGGAAGACTGGCGAGCTAACGCTTTGCATATGCAAATGCGTATTGATATTGTTCATAGGTTCCTCTCTCTCTCTCTCTCTCTCTCTCTCTCTCTTTCTCTCTCTCTCTCTCCTTTCCTTTCCTTTGTTGATGCATGAAACTCATCACGTAAAGGACGAATCCAAACACGGCTGCATAAACCAGGTCGTCGAAGAAGCATCCCTTAGCAGATCATTTTAAGCCGATCCACAGACTCGTTCGTAAATTGAAGTAAGAAGCAGCAGAATCTCCCTCCCAGTCGCTGTCATCCAGATATACTCGTACGGCGGTACTCTGTTCAAGTTGCTTTATTTCTCCCAGTTTTCAATTGGCAAAGTGGACTCTGCCGGTATTTAAGTTTAAAGGGAACTGGCCCTCCGTCGATGGCGTGTTACTTAACCGAACAATTGGCTTGGGCAAATTTGCATTAATTTCCGTTTTACTTGCAGATTGATCGTATGTTTGAGTAATGGTGATGGCCTTCGCTGCACGTCTTCCTCTCGTCTGCCTTTTGGCAATTCCTGATTTCATATTTATCTTTCATAAACTTGGTTTTTGCTTTCGATGGTTTTTTCTTGGAAAGTAAGAACTCTTGATTTTTTTGGCGAAGTATCGTTCGTTTTCTGCAATTTTTAATTGAATATTCGCTTTCTGTTTTCTATTTTTCTTTTTCGTTTCTACATTTTTCAGATTGAAATGTTCGATTTCCATTTTCATAATGAAATGTTTTCAGATATCTGGTTCTACTTTCCATTCTCAAATTGGAATATTCTATTTTCATCTTCAAATTATGTATATACTGAAGTAGTCGCTTTCTATTTTTTTACTCTGGCTTTTACTTTTTTCAAACTGAAATATTCGGTTTTTCAAAATGATTTCCACTGACTTTTTCTGAGTGCATTACTATAATGCAATTCGAACAGTTTGTAGGACTTTTATTACTTCAGGTCTATAAATGCATTAGAAGGTTCAGCTTCTTCAGTACTGTACTACCAGATATCAGAAAAAGAAACTTTCCTTATAATGGCATTATGTAAATATGTGTAGAAGACATCTGTGACAAAGCAGATGCGCATTTCGGAAAATCATGTCATACAATTCGGGATGAAAACCGGTTTGCTTTGTATTGCTTTGTATTGTTCGCTGAGTTCCGTTTGCGTTTGCGAAACAGAACAGCTCCTACAGACTGAATCCCTGAGACGAAGTTTGTATTACAAAAATACGTAGCATTGATAAATCAGGTATGAATCTGACGCAGTAAGTCGGTATATTCATAGTATGCAATATATAGGTTTTAGTTAACGAAAAAAAATTGTTTGCCTCGTAATATCTTCACTGCAGTCATTTTATTTGTTACAATTTTTGCATCTTTAATCCAATTATCATGCAGTTTTTGAAATGCTATTTTATCGCAATTGTTGTAGCACTGAAACTGCTACTTTTACGTGAGCCATTTTTAATAAGAATAAGTGCAGCACTCATTGTATGAACGTGAAAAATCCCGTCGACCAATGTACTCTTCATTCTATTACGCCTAATAACCTCAGACCGCGTAAAAGAAGAAATCTGTATTTTTCAGTTTATTGCTGCCTCTGGGGAACTCGGTCAAGCCCATGAAAATAAGCGATTTCTTGCATAAATCTTTCCAGAAATGAAGTGAAATATGACTGTGCATTATCAGATGAAGTTCCTCGTTACTTTTACACGGAAGTGTGTGTGTGTGTGTGTGTGTGAGAGAGAGAGAGAGAGAGAGAGAGAGAGAGAGAGAGAGAGAGAGAAATGGAACAAACGTTGATCCAGAGGAACAGGTATCGGAAAAATATCTGAGATTATCGTTTATCTGTCTTTCTTGCCTTTTGTGTAGGTATGTGTCTCTTTGTCTCACGGAATCCTTTGTTCCATTGTTGAAATTTAAAGGAAAAATATATATATATATGCGAAAAATTCACTGTCTTTGTTATCGTTAGATTTATAAAGAGTTTTTTGGGTAACCTAAGTTTTTTGGGGTAATTCCCAAGTTAAGCCATATTTTACCACAACTTCCGAGAGTCAAGACTTTTACTATCGAGATAAATTATTTTTTCTTATATCTTCATGAGTTTTAGAAGTTTATGCTGAAAGTATTTATCTTGTTACATTCATATTTACAAGATAGGTTTTTGACAATGGACATTGCATTTTTTATTTATTTTTTTTTTACGAATGCCATCTCAGTAAAATACTTTATGTTTTACTTCTGAATCTCTTAACTTTTCTTTAAGCAGAAAAGGGAAGCCCACTAACTGTCCAGAAATAAATGGCTGAGTTTATTAAATCCGAATTCCGCCCTCTTAATTTAACGTAACGTAATTGAATTCACTTTACGGGCACGTGACTCTTCTACACATATTAGTAATTATTCCAACCCCCCCCCCCCCCCCCCCCAGCACCCCTGTAAATGAAATTTTCCGAACACTATAACTTCTGCATTGCTGTCAATGGATAATTTTTCTTACCTAAAGTATTGTCTTCACTAGATTCCTTCGTAGTTCCACGTTGGCCGAATGGATTTCGCTCTCGGCTACTAATCCAGTGGTCCGAGTTCGATTCTCGGCTCGGCCAACGCTGAACCAGAGGAATTTACTTCTGGTGATAGAAATTCATTTCTCGATATAATGTGGTTCGGATTCCACAACAAGCTGTAGGTCCCGTTGCTAGGTAATCAATTGGTTCCTAGTCACGTAAAAATATCTAATCCTTCGGGCCAGCCCTAGGAGAGCTGTTAATCAGCTCAGTGGTCTGGTAAAACTAAGATATACTTAACTTTAAATAGATTCCTTCGCAAATGGTTCCATCCCCAAGCTGTGGGGACTCGCATTTTTGGTGCGAAGTGGCCACTAAATTTGTTTTTAAAACGCGGAATGCAAATGCAAACCGTTCCCTTTCATCTGAAATATACGCAGTGATACGCTTTTAAAAAACGATGCCGTGTAGTAATAAGATCTTCAGAATTATTGTTTGTTCTTTTGCAATGAAATTCTCTATCGGCTTTCATAAGTGTGGCCGATAACAATCTATTCAAATCTGTAGCGTTCCAGGTAAAAGCGCTTTGTAAACTCAGCAGCCGAGTATTTTTGAACAGAAATTATACTGCAATTGTCAACACGACGCGGGAGGATCGGCATTTCCAATGGACATTACGGTACCACTGAGCTCTGGCATTTCCGACGCAGCTGCATTTGCAAGTGTCGTCGTTAAGCCCCCTTTGTGGAAGCGCATTGAACATTGGACTATTCACGCAGGAACTTTGCGAAAGAACTTTGTGAAAGATCACGTTTATTTGGAATTTTTGCCAAAAGTTGTCATCAGATAATTAGAGTAAACAGTTGACGGCGAAAAAGTCGGACCTCCACTTACTAGTATACTCATAAAGTCTAAAACACGGGTGGCCAGACTTTTGGACTTCGAGATCTACTCTAAAGACTAAATCTCTTTTACGATATACATATTATTAGTTGGGGAAAAATTTCAAATGGCGCCATAATACAATAAAACATGAGTACAATTGCCTCTTTCTCTCTCTCTCTCTCACACACACACACACACGCACACACACACATATATATATATGCTTGTGGTTTTGTTTGTTTCTATAGGATTGTGGGGAACGGGCGATCGACTGGTAGATCGCGATCTACTGTTTGGCCACCTCTAAACGTGGAGTTTATTACCAACTGGCTAGCGAAGTTGCATCTCTTAAGGGGGTAGTGCCTTCAGTGCACCTCACGTGGTGCACTATAGGCATTACTAAAGGGCATGTGAAGCGTCCCTTCGGCCCTTAGCCTAACCCAGTTTTTAGCCTTTAAGTTTCACCTCCCATTCTCGCTGACTGTCCAACACCTCTCTCTCTCTCTCTCTCTCTCTCTCTCTCTCTCTCTCTCTCTCTCTCTCTCTCTCTCTCTCTCTCTCGTCTCTTTAGAAATAAATGGTCGAAAGTGCCACAGTCCTTGGCTAGACATCCTTAATTTCATAAATCAATCATGTATCGAAGTTTAAAAACACACACATACAATAATATTCAGGGATGTCCCAGATCGTCCTCTATAGCAAGATTACCGATTATGTGTTGTTCAATCATCTGCATCTGTTCGCCGTTGCCTGGAATTCTTATCGGTTCCCCCTCGGTGGAATCGACCGAGGGGGGAATTTCCAGACCCAAAGGCAGTCGAATTCTTGTAAATGCTACAGAGTTGCAACCGACGTTTATTGCTATTCTTTCTTTTGTCCAAGTCAGAGCTGTAACATAGCTCACAGGAAACGCGGGAAACGAACGCAGCCAATCGTGTTCATTGTTGGTTTGTCCATTTAATCGTATCTCCTCTGGTGATTTCTGACACAGACACTCTGGCAACACGTGGCTCCAAAAGCTAGGTTTTATTTTCTCGGTTTTTAAACGTCAAACTTTGTTCCTGTTAATGATAATAGCAAAAGGTGAATATAGAATTTGTTCGTTGGCGTTTTTGTTTTATTTTGCTTGATTTAATCAGCTTTCGTTTATTCGTAGCTAATATCCGTGAGTTTCTGCAATATTGGTTCGTTGTTAAGAAGCTACATAATTGAAGATTATTATTTATGTGCTAAATCAACGTATGCACGCATACATGTATATATATATTTATATATATATATATGTAATATATACATATATATATATATATATATATATATATATATATATATGTGTGTGTGTGTGTGTGTGTGTGTGTTTGTGTGTGTGTGTGTGTGTGTGTGTGTGTGTATGTGTGTCTGTGTGTGTGTGTGTGTGTGAGGATCTTGATCCATTTTTTATTTGTTTTCCCATCTAAAAGAATAAAGTCGGTAACGTTGTATATAAGAAAGTCTGCTGCTTGTTTGTGTCTCCCCTGAAAATCAACTTGTAACCCTGGAATGCTTCCTCTCTTTGCTTTGAGAAGTCTTTTCTTCTTTAGGAAAACCTTGTTTTAGCTTGAGGTGTTTCTTTTTAAAATCCGTCTTTTGTTGGCAGTTGGCGTAAATTTCGCTCGTTTAGCCGTTTAGTTCTCATTTCAAATGTGTTTTTTTTTTTTTTTTTTTTTTTTTTTTTTTTTTTTTTTTGTTGTTTACAAAAATGGATGTCTAGTGTAAGCATTGTTATTAATGACAAAACGGAAAAGTATACGTAGACCTCAAGTGTATATTAAATGAACGAATGTTAAATTTTCAATCGGATGAAGATGAGTAAGAAACGCATTTGCATTAAAAGTCGCCAACGCAAAAAAAGATGTGGTTATTATAAGTTATACGACGTCACAACAGGAGAGGAAAAATGGGGTCATATTCAAAGAAAGTTCTTTCGTGCGCAATAAAACAGTACTTAAAAAGTAACTGGCAGAACGGACGTTAAAGAGACCAAAAATTAGCTTTTGTTTATCCAGAGCAAAAACAAACAGAAACTCACTATTGCGAGATAGAAAGAGAAGTAATTTCCATTACTATTACAGAAATAGAAATACTAAAAGCTCCCTCACCACACAGCAGCGGATAGGGAAGCAGGAAAGCATTTGTTCAAGTTTTTAATTACACCAAATTAAATATATATATGGTTTGAGGGAAGAGCTTCAGGTCTGTTTGTTTTTCCTTCATACGGAACGATGTTTTTTTTTTTTTTTTTTTACTGGAAAATTTGAATCTCTCTCTCTCTCTCTCTCTCTCTCTCTCTCTCTCTCTCTCTCTCTCTCTCTCTCTCATGCCAGGATATTTCAGATTCAAAAATAGGGTGCTCTATGGTTCAGAGTGAGAAATCCCTTGGGCACTCATTTTGAGAATAACAGTGTTAGAACTTAGCTAATCTTTAATCTTTTATCAGTAAAGCATTTACGGTATTATTTGTATACCACTGAAGGATTTATTGGTGTCTTGGCAAGCAGTAATATCGTTCTTATATTTTTCTTTTTCATCATCTTTATGTAAGGATGATTCCGCAAATGTTCATTCATTCGTGTCCATATATATTTTGTATACTTACTATTATTTTATTCTCTTCAGTTTCTCAGACGATTGTAGGTGATGGGTATCTTAAAAAAAAGAAAAAAAGATGAATGTAAAAAGAAATCCATGAGCCAAAAAGCAATTGGAAACTGTTTGAAACTTTGCGCCATAAAACAAAACGTAAAATCAGATGGCGTTCCTGAATTTAAAAGTTGAAATCGAAGTTCTTTATTCAGTCAGGGCTGGGAAGATAATGTTGGCTCTTTCGTCCATAAAAAATCAGGATGATCCTTTGTCATCATTGCGTGCTATCCCCAAAGATTTTCGGGTGGCCGATAAGAATACGATTTAAACATAACGTATTATGCTACAACGAAAAGAGCAAAATGTTGAAAGCTGGGTAATGACAGTGAAGTAAGGTTCCAAATTTTAATCATTATTTTTTTTTGTGGGGGGGTTTTTGGGGGGGGGGGTTTTGGGGGGGGCGCCGGGCGTGAAAGAGCTGGGCTAAGGTGCTGGGGGATGGAGCTGGGAGTTGTGTTGAGAAATTTCTAGAGTGTGAGAGAGTTGCTGTCAATCGTTGCCGGCCCCCCCCCCCCCCCCCCCCTTTTTTTTTTAAGCAATATGTTGGACTCTTCTGATGTTTAGACTGCCGTGCCAAGATTATTTTATCGGAAGGCACACACACACACCTCGTTTTTTGCCATTTCGTATCCGGTTTTGGTTCTTTGAAATGTTGCATGATCCTCGTGTCTCTCTCTGTTCGTGTACACGTCGTCTACAGTGTTGTCAAACTCATCTGTAGCAGGAATGATGGGGACATCTGTGATGACAGCTAATATTATGTGTAGTCAGGTACACTAACTTCTGTCCTGGCAAATGGGTAGGTAATTTCTCATTAACCTGTGACTTAGAACTTAGTAGAATTGAAATTAGTTCCTCCATGAAAGACTGAGACCATGTAATTTTTCAAGTTTTTTTTTAAATAACAGATATTCTAACAAATATAATTGCATCAACATAATGTAATCCTGAAGACAATTCATTGCACCCTGTTACATTGGTAACTAAAGCTGATTCAAGATTATCGAGTTAAGACATTGGTAACTGGAGCTGATTCAAGATTGTCGGAGTTGAAATGTCTTGCCGTTGAAGAAAGTTATACAGATTTAAGAGGTTTCAGAGGTCTCAGACACTTTTTAATATGTATCAATTGCCAGTTTGTGTTAGATGCGATGAGCTCATATTGATGATTAAGAAAATAAATAAATAAATTAAAAAAGATTTCAACATTTCTTCACATGACTTTCTTGTGAAAAGCCAGTATTTCCAGGTTCTAAAGCTTGTTAAGAATTGGCAAACATTTGTAGCAGGCAACCGTTTAACTTCGATTGGGAGTGATGTAGCCTTTTCTTCGGTAATTGAGATGGATTGATGAAAATTATAGATACATCCAACAGAGATTTGCAGATCCTCAAAACCGTCGTTTGGTACAATCTCTTTTTATCATCTTTCTCTTATTGCAAGAGACGCCTGGAGTCTTAATAAGCATTACAGCCACTCCGTTAATCCTTTCAGAAGGTAAAAAATCTTAGCCACCAAATGTCCTGTGGTAGTAAGTAGTGAACTTTGTTTTTCTATAAAAAGCTTAGCTACCGAATGCCCAGTGACATTAAGTAGTGAAATCTGTTTTTCTCCAAAAACCTCAGCTACCAAATGTCCAGTGACGTTAAGTATTGAACTTTGTTTTTCCATAAAAAACACCTAGCTACCGAATAATGTCCAGTGACATTAAGTATTGAATTTGTTTTTCCATAAAAGAGCTTAGCTACTGAGTGTCCAGTAACATTAAGTAATGAGCTTTGTTTTTCCTTTAAAAAACTTAGCTACCAAATGTCCAGTAACATTAAATTTTGAAATTTGTTTTTCCATAAAAAAATCTTAGTTGCCAAATGTCCAGTAACATTGAATATTGAACTTTGTTTTTCCTTTAAAAAGCTTAGCTATCGAATGTCCAGAAACACTGAATATTGAACTTTGTTTTTCCATGAAGTGTCAGTGTCAGATTGGCGATGCGTCTCGGCCACTTCCGCCTCAACCAGATAGCAACAATTTCTAATAATATCCGACGGCCGAGATCGTCAATTCTGTTATAACGTGATTTCGTGGAAGCCTCTTCCATTATGCGTCGTAAATGAAGTGTTGTTTCCACCGCTCACAGCTAATGGTGCGAATAGCGAAGGGGGAGATCGCATTATAGAAGGCAGGAGGATCTTTTATAGAAGATTCAAATCATAACAGCGGTGGTTATTTTCTTTTGTAGCGGAGCCATTCAAGACATATGTAGCTGAAGATATGCGGCTTAAGATAGCGGTGAGCGGTCCGGTTTCCTTACCACCTCATAAATTCCCCCCTCCCAACCATGTCTTTCTTCTTCTTCTTCTTCTTTCTCCTCCTTCCCCCTCCCGCTCCCCCGTCTCTCGCTAGCCATGACATGCAAATCCGCCGGTGCCGTTTTTACACCTCTCCGCTCCGGCAATCATCTCTTCCATTTTCGACAACGTTTCCTCTTCGTCAAATGTTTTTTTTTTTTTTTCCTTCTCCAGTTTGCTTGATTGATGGGATTTCTTGCTCTGTGAGGAACAAGAATAAGAAGGAGGAGGAGTAGGAGTAGGAGTAGCAGGAGGAGGAGGAGAAAACAAAGAGGTGAAGGTTTGAGGGGAGAGAACGTGGGGAGGAAGAAGAGGAGGAAAAAAAAATAACTGGACAAGGAAGACTTTTATTTTCGTTTTTGTTCTTCTGGGTGGAGGTCTTTAGGGTTGCAAAATGCACTGCCACGTGAAAGTTGTGGCAAATTGTCGTCTTTCTCTTTATCCTTGCCTCTTTCGGTCAGTCACCATTCGTGTGTTTTTTTTTTATTTTTTTTTTGTGGGGGGGGGGGTGGACTTTCAGTCTTGCACTATTTTATCTTCCCTTCGTCCTCTCATTGCGCAATAAAAAGTTGATTGTATCGCAATATTTTTTTTCCAGACAATATTTATTTCTTCATTGTTAAGACCCTCTGAATTTTTCCGGCTTATAGCTATTTATAATTTCTTTATTACAGGTTTTATCCCCGTTATATTTTTCTGTTCTTTTCTGTTTTTGCTGCGTAAGCTTTTAATTCCCTTTTATTCTCCGTCTGCACTTCTGCTTCAACTCCCTGCTGTTCACCCCGTTCGCTTTTTATCCTTTGTGAACCCTTCCTTCGCTTTCTCCCCAACACTCACCTTCATCACCAAAGTCTCTCTCCCTCTTTTCCCTCCCTCTTCTTCCTTCTCTTCTCTCTCTCTCGTCTCTCTCTCCCCGTCTTCTTATCCTCCTTTCCCTCCCCCTTTTTTTTGTCCTCCCTCCCAGCCGTACCTTCTCTCGGTCTCATCTCTCTCTCTCTCTCCTTTTTTTTTTCCCAGCAACCTTCGGCTCTAAGGATTTTCCCTCGTTTCCTCCAATAATTCTTCCTTAAGTGGTTTTTCTGTCTCCCTTCCTCGCCTATTGTTATGGATATATCTTATCCCGGTGGTTTTGTGCGTCCTATGTGGCTCCTCCTCCGTTTGAAGGAGGATGACGCCTGTTGTGTTTATTAATTATTTATCAATGAATTATTTATGAATTACATATTTCGAAGCATTGATAATAAAATTCATGTGGACCTACAACCGTTGTCATCATTTTCGACACGGAAAATTGTGCCCAATATAATTCATGTTGAACGACAAGCTTTTGCTCAATGAAGCTTCTTATTTAGCTAAAGAGATTAACGTTTCAATTGTCCGTGTCCTTTTCACACACACACAAGCACTCTAGCACTTCACGCCCGTATATTTCGGCGGGGTTCCCCGCGCGCCGTCAGACTTGGCACTCCAGCCAGCGTTGGCACTGCGTGTAGTAAAGTGAGGGGCGCAGTGGAAACCGATGATAAAGGTAAGCCGTCCTTTAGTGTCGCTGGCTGGCGGCCGCGTCGTTTGTATGTTAATGTTATTCACTTCTGTATTTCAGTTGTCTCCCTCTCTTTGTTGCCTCCCGCTCCTTAACGACTAATAGTCGCCTTGAACCACGAAATTTAGGATCCCTGCTCTTACTTATGGGCGCGTTATCAAACGCTGTCTTCATCTTAAGGGTGTTGTAGTTTGTTTTTTTTTTTTTTTTTTTTTTTTTTTGTAGGGACCTTTTTTTTTTACCCTCAAAAGTGTCGTCGAAACAATGCTGAATGGTTTTCAATATACGTATACACACTTATGCATTCAAACATACATACATACATACATACATACATACATACATATATATAGTGTATGTATAGATATTATATATATATATATCATATATATATATCTTATATATATTATATATATAATATATATTATATATATATATTTATATATATATCTCCTTTTACACCTTTTCAACTAACTGTCATCTTCCTTTTCAGCGCTAAGTGACCTCACAAGTCCCAGCGCTTGGCCTTTGGCCTAAATTCTATATTATATTGTATTCTCTTCTGTGTATATGTGCACGGTTGTTCACGAGTGTATTGCAGAATGGTGAAGCAGACTTGGATAAAACCCGGCAGATGTATCAGGTTGCCTGAAGATAATTGACTCTGGGAGACATGATCTCGGCGTATAGGTATGGCTTCGCTAACAACAGATCATAAGGTTTTAAGGGATTTCTCTCATAATTCAGACAACTCAAGATCACCTATAATTATAGTAAGTATATCGCCTAAGTTTAATTGAATTCTGTTCACCATCATCGAGATATCCCACTAAGATACATAGACAGACGGTTGCAAACGTCAGTACCTTCCAACTTCAACATCGTCAGCAGGCGGGTATTGAACCAATAATCAGACGGCGTTCCTTACCTAATGTGAAATAATGATAACGTTCATTTTGGTGACTATAAAACATCTTCAGATTTGTCTTGAAATATAACGTCAGCGAAATGAAAGTTTGACATTTGATTCTTTGATGATCAGTGGTTTTCTCGAAGTGAGTGTTCTTTTTATATCGGCAAAAACCCTTTCAAGTTTGTCAAAGTTATGAATATCATTGAAGAATAATCAAGCTGAAGTCTTTTTCGGTGGTTCAGAATCTTCTAAGATGAATAAAGTTCGAGTTTGTGTGTTATTTATGGATATTTTCTGCGCCTTGAAATCTGAGATTACTGATTCCTTGTCTAGTGTGGAGTTGCACATTGAATATTCCAAATATTTTCTGTTTGTTCGCTGAGGCTCAATATTACGAATTATGAACGAGTACATTGTTATAATTGCAGTTTGATAATGTTCACGACATGTTTGAAAATTACACTAAAGATGTAAAAATCACTGAACATGGCTCTTGAATTCATTATCAAGATTTAAAAACTTTGCATTCCTGGAAACTGATTATGAAAATTATGATTTTTTTTACAATCGCTTACATTATGATAAGTAGTTATGTTTTCGTATTTTTGCATTCATTTTATCATGTTGCGAGAATCAAGCTTTTAACAACAGTTCCAAGCTCTGTTTTTTTTAAATTACTTATACAATTTTTGAAAAATAACAGCATTCTGTATATTCAGTGTAGTTAATGGACACGAAAAAATGGAATGGGTTCAAGGGCCTTTTCTTCATTGTAATCATCGTAATCTTATAGAAATATGAATGCTCAATTTTCCATTGGTACACTAGATACAGCGTTTTGACATGAGATGTTGCTAATCCTGTTTGGTCATGAAAGTCTCTTAACTGGTGTTTGCAAATTTAGTGATTTCTTGGATCGCTTCTGTGCATGTGACGTGAAATGACACGATAGTTTTAAGAGGAAATAATTTTTATCTCTTCTGTTTTTCCTGAAGTCCAGTAGTGCATGCAGATATTCATTAACACACACACACAGACGTACGTATATACGTGATTATTTATGTATGTATGTATGTATTTGTGTGTATGCATGTGCATCAGGAGAACTGAAAAAAATATACCATGACAGGATTTATGCGAGATTTTGATGTTCTTATTATTTTATTAAGATGTATGTCCTTGGTTGTAGTACTAAATTTGCGTATATCTGTAAACATATGTTGAGATAGAGCTAGATATTATATTCGAATTCTTATGCACAGTTATGCAGTTTCAACAAACTTTTTTTTTACGTTAGTGCGATGAGTATTTCTCTCAGGAAATAATCTGTAATGGAGAACCATTCATTCCATTTACCGAATTTTTTACAGTTTCGCCATTTTGTGTGTCACCCTCACTCTGAAGGTAAATATAACAGCGTATTGACATCCATCCACCGAGTTCCATTGAGATCTGATACCCACCGTGTAAATGGCAATTTCTAGGTCACTCTTCGTTAAGGCACTGTCATCATTCTTCGCTCACTATTTTTCGCCATCATTTGTTACCTGTCTCTTATTCCTCATTTGTCGTCGGCCATTCCTGTTACTTGTCAGCGGGCGATATATCATCTGGTTTCCGGTGGGCCTTTTTTCCTTTTGTATGGCAAATCCCCTACATCACTTCCATAGCCTCTCTGTACTCTGCCGTGGCCCGTCCGTAATGGCATACACAAACTCCCGAATAAAGAGACCGCCGGCATCAAGGGTTCCTGCTACATGCCGTAGAGAATAACGTATGCGAGTTCACCGGCTTAGAAACTAATGCATTTGAGCTTGCAATATTGTAATATATAGGTTGCACCGATGGATGAATCCCTCTTTCGGTTGATTGACGAGATATCCGATGGCCGAAAGGTAAAAAATGTTATATGAATTAAATCCTGCGTATTGAAGCTCCAGCTGTAAAACTTAATTGCGAAACCGATTCAGGCTCCGGTGAACATGATTGATGATACAATGGCCGTGTGCAGAGGCTACGTCCAACTGGTGCGGCTGGAAACTGTTGAGAAACGCTGCCTGTCCTTCAGAATTAACGAATTAATGTCCGGCGGTGATCACTCCGTTTTTTTATTTTTTTTATTTACCCCAAAAATTCTTTTTCCTTTTCAATCTGTGAATATACCTTGCTGGCCGGCTCTGCAAAAACTTGCTTTAGTCAGTTTTAGAGATATTCTCAAGTATCATTACCAATTGTGGGTTTCATTTTAACCAAATCTAGTGTAGATCTTTGTACATGATATGAAACTGATGGCCGGGAGATGAAACCCAGCTGAACGAACGATTCTTTCTCTCTCTCTCTCTCTCTCTCTGTCTTTATCGTTTAGGGTTTGAGGTCTCACCCCCTCACCCTCCCCCGCTCCATAAATCCCGCACCCTTACCCTAGGCCGTCCAACCCCCCCCCCCCCCCCCGCCCCCGCCCCCCCCCCCCATTGACGTTCCCCGACTTGTGAGCTTTTAATGAAACGTCCCGCGCATGATGTTTTTCAAAGTTGACATACGGATAAGTTATGATGGAGTTCACGGGGCTTTTGAAAAGATTACAGGTTTTGTGTTCGCAGGATAACGGAGAGGGGGGCCCAGGGAGGGAACGTAGGGGTGAAGGGGGATACGTTGGGAGTGCTTGCATGGAACAGACGTGGAGGCATAGACGGACACGTTCTGCTTTTATTCAGGCAATTTTTCATATCGACGACTCATCAGCAAGGAAGCGTTTTTGCATCATGTGCCGGATGAACTCCGGGTTTCCGGGTTTGTTTATTAATCACCCACCAGCTTGTCGTGCGCTTCAATGTTCGGATGTGTTGATCGTCATTACGTACTGTTCGCCCTGCTCTGGCTCTCTCTCTCTCTCTCTCTCTCTCTCTCGTAAGAGATATCTTTCAAATTCCCTCCGATTCAGGTTTTTCCTTTTCAGTATTTTTTTTTAAATCGTTAAGTCTCTCTCTCTCTCTCTCTCTCTCTCTCTCTCTCTCTCTCTCTCTCTCTCTCATGCGCAAAGGATATATTTGAAATTCCCTCCGATTTAAATTTTCATTCCTAGTATTTTTTAAAAAACGGTAGTCATACATCCATCTCTCTCTCTCTCTCTCTCTCTCTCTCTCTCTCTCTCTCTCTAGTAAGAGATATCTTATTAAATTCCCTCCGATTCAAGTTTTATATATCCTTATTTTTGAAATCCTTATTTTTTATTTATCCTTATTTTTGAAATTATACGTTATCTCTCTCTCTCTCTCTCTCTCTCTCTCTCTCTCTCTCTCTCTCTCTCTCTCTCTCTCTCTCTCTCTCATACGCAAAGGATATATTTGAAATTCCCTCCGATTTAAAATTTTTATTCCTAGTAATTTTTTAAAAACTTCTGGGTCATACATTCTCTCTCTCTCTCTCTCTCTCTCTCTCTCTCTCTCTCTCTCTCTCTCTCTAGGGATGTAAGCTTTCATTCTTAGTATTTTTCGAACTGGTTTTGTCATACACTGTAGAGAGAGAGAGAGAGAGAGAGAGAGAGAGGAGAGTGGGGGGGGGGGGGGGAGAGAGGGGGGGGTGGTGTTAAGATGGAATGCAAGCCTTAGAAACTTCCTTGTATGGTTTTGACTCACGTTACTAATACTTCCAGCTCCAGTTCATTAAGGGAGACTTCTTGTATCCGATGGTTATTAGATCCGCACGAGGAGGGGGGGGGGGAGCAGGGGGGAGGGGGATTGGATCCACTTCTGCCCCTCTGTGATCTGGTCGGTTCTTAACTGAGACCTGATTAACGACTAGTTAAGCAGACCTTCAAGTGAAGAAGATTTCGCTTCCGAGATCCTCGTAAGCACTTCCCCCTTCTCTCTCTTTCTCTTTCTCTCTCTCTCTGATCTGACTATTATTGTATTAGGATCTTTTCTCATGAAGCGTAACCTTAGCGGGTTTCTTCTTCCTTTGCTTCGTCTCTTACACAAGAATTTTCTATTATTATTATTATTATTATTATTATTATTATTATTATTATTATTATTATTATTATTATTGTATCCGTTTTGAAAATGGAAAATATAACCTCTTCTCCATTTCCAGTTCTTTGAGTCGTGTTTGTACTATTACGTGATGAAAACTCCATGCTGCACGATATAAATTCGTAACAGCTGCATGTTTATAAATTTATAATAAATATTAGCTTACACTTTTTATCCTCTCTACAGTCACACTGTGCAAATAGTATTTAATTATATTATAGTCATTTTTGTGTTTCCATAATCTTGCTACCTCCTCCTCTCTCCTAATATGACATCAACATATAATGTCCGTGATCTAGTCTTCCTCCTCTTTAGGTCACTGGTCCAGAACATTAAATTTCACGAACCACGGCTCCAGTTTTAGTTGAACACTGTATCATCCTCTTAGGTACAGAATTCTCTCGCCAAAAGCCGAGCATGTCCCCTGAAGAGTTCCCTCACGTCCGTTGGACAGTTTCCGGTGCCTTTGTTTGTGCCTGGAGAGATGTGGAAGTCTTGTGCCTGGCATTAATTCATTAATTCATTTGTTTATTTGTCAGTTATATATTAGTTAGTATATATATATATATATATATATATATATATATATATATATATATATATACATTTAATTATTTAACCTTTCCTCGATTAAAGGTTTGCTCCAAAATAAATCACAGACTCAGTAGCTGTCACTTTCTTTATCTACTTCCTGAACATCATTGCAGCCCATTTACGTACTTACAGATAAGTATCCATAGCAGTGCGAAGACCTCACTTTAGAAAGACTATACCAGTGACTCCTATGGTGTCTTTAGGCACGACCAAATCAGAAGTGTTATGTGTCTCTTATGTGTCTCTGTCCTCTGCATTCCTCGCCTTTCACGCTAGTCCTTTCTACTGCTTCTTTCTTTTCTTTCACTCATATTGAGTAACCTCACTTTACCGTCATATAGAAGTGTTACTTTATGAATGTATTACTTTATCAATCTATTTTTCAGTCATCCCAACTTTCGTCATTCAAGAGACGGTTTTCGTCGTTGTCCATATTTGATTTTGCAGAACTCCTGATGCCTTCTCTTCATCGCCTCGTTAGGGATCCACTGTTCCTCAGTCAGTTGCGTTCATGTGCTCTCCAAATTAATTAACCTTGTTCTGTTTATATTAGCTTTCGAATACTTTTATAACTTTACCTTTGTTAGTGTTAGCTTTCAAACTAACGACAGGTTTATAGTTTCTGAGACCGCTAACCCCAGCTGTTTCCCAATCCAATTATAACCTTGCAGCCATGTCCCCAGCTCTTTTCATGCCACCTTCGCTAATCATCATCCCTATAGATATTAAAAACCTACTGAGAGATTTACATAACTCTCTGTTCTTAATGACTTACCTTTGCAGTCAACCAATCACTCTCCGACGTACAACTTTTGATTGCTGTTAACAACTGCTATGTAGTACAAGATACAATACTTAATACTTCAAGTAGTGTCGATTAGTTTTTAAGAAGACATTCATATCTATATATATATATATATATATATATATATATATATATATATATATATATATATATATATATGTGAATATGAATGTCTTTCTTAAAAATAATCGACACTACTTGAAGTATTAAGACATTCATATTCACTAATATATATATATATATATATATATATATATATATATATATATATATATTATAGATATATTATGAATATGAATGTCTTCTTAAAAATAATCGACACTACTTGAAGTATTAAGTATTGTATCTTGTACTACATAGCAGTTGTTAACAGCAATCAAAAGTTGTACGTCGGAGAGTGATTG
>NC_087201.1:132147506-132177506 GCF_015104395.2 Macrobrachium nipponense
GGCCACTAAACTTTGCTTGTCTTCAAGACGCCCTCTGATACGTACGTAGAAATTCACAAGTGTTTGGTGTTTATTCTCTCATTTAAGGCTTGTGTAATGAAGGTCATGCCACGAAATTCTGCTTGCATATGCAGGGTATGCATGTATACATTATCCATACACGTATCTTGATTGACGTGCTTGCTCTCTCTCTCTCTCTCTCTCTCTCTCTCTCTCTCTCTCTCTCTCTCTCTCTCTCTCTCTCGAAAACCAGAGAAGAAACAATGAATGGAAACTAGAGCTGAAGAGATACAACGCATCTCATTGCGGGAACTTTCTAACATACAATATCAGTGACACGGAATAAATTTGCACCAGAAGTTGTAGACAGCAACAGTGTGGAAGAGTTGAAAAGAAAGCTAGACAAAATCGTTGGGATGGATGGACTAGCAAGTCTTTGAGACATCTTAATCCTTGTAACTCCTTGTAACTATCTCTCTCTCTCATAACCTTAGAAAGAGAGGAAATCCCTTAAGCCAGCGACCTCCTGCCGTTTGTTTGTTCTTCTTCCTTGCCCCGATGACCTCAGCATATCCTAGAGATGTTTTCCTTCCATCGTTTTTGTCTCTTGTTCTGTCGGTTCTCGTGATGTTTAAGCAACGAACGAAGTATTTCATATCGTGTAAAAGGACACGTGATAGATATAAGGTAAGGTAACAAAGACGTTACATATAGAGAGCCTTTCTGGCTCTGTTGCTGTGAAAACGCTCCTCTCTCTCTCTCTCTCTCTCTCTCTCTCTCTCTCTCTCTCTCTCTCTGTTGTAAGATATAGACTGTAGCGCAAACTTCCCATCGGTAACGTAAGCGTTTCATTCTGTGTTTAATTTTTAGTCATATTCTTGTTTTCTCGATTTTTTCTTCTTTTTTGTCTCATTGAAGCACTGTCACTTAGGCAATGGATTGTCTTGCACTTCTAGCAATATACATATTATCTGTCCTTCCTCGGTCGCTTTCTGTTTACGATAGTGACTATTATTTTTATCGCAGTGTTGCTCTTAAATGGTCACCTGTGTATATAGACCCTGACGACTAAAGGGCAGTAGACACGATCAGTATTACTGTCACTAAAAATACTGTCATTATTTTGGTACTGTCGGTACACTAAACACAGGTTCAGTATTTATTACTGAGTTAAGTGTCAGTACATTCAGTGACCGACATGGTAAAATGGGGAATAAAGAGGAAGCATGTATTGCTATTATTTTGGCTTTCTCGTTAAGGAGAAAAAGGAACCGCAAAAAGTGGGTCGAAGACTGGCTTGCAAACCGAAAGAATTACACTCATTTAAACCTGTTAAATGAGATCAAAACTACAGATATATGGAAGACTTTGCACATTATTTTCGGATGGACGAAATAAGTTACAACAAACTTTTAGATGTGAGACCATATATAACCAAGAAGAATACAGTGATGAGGGAAAGCATAGATATTTGCCAATGAAAGACTGGCTATTACTCTCCGTTATCTGACAACTGGGCGAAGCTTCTCCGACCGACGTTATTGAGGAGTCTTGGGAAAATCAACAATCAGCGGAATAGTACATGAAACATGGGACGCTATAATTGCTGTCCTCAAGGATTACATCAAGTTAAAGTAAGCATGGATAGGGTATTGATTCAGCATAATGTAGACATCATTTATTTAATGGTAATACATTTCATTAATTATCGCTGTCCCCTTCACGTCAGTGGTTGTAATTGCGTCATGGAATTGTTTATCTGGTCACTATGGCTGTTGTAATTACTTGCTGATTGGCGAGATAATGGTGCATATAAGGTGTCACTACCTGAATCGTTAATCTTAACCGAATTTCGATTCAGTGACTCTTCAGTGCCGGCTCCATTTGCTTTAGAATCATGGAGTTTTTTCAACTCTTTGCGAAAGTGACTTCGCAGCGCATTTATTTTCGAAACTTGCATCACTTGTTTTCTTTATATATACTTTCAATAATTTTTCATATGTTCCTTGTTTCTTGTCTCTTTTCATATCATTTTCACTCCGAATATCCCACAACTCTGGTAAGCCGACGATAGAATAGAATAAATTTCTGAAGACCCATTTTCCCTTCTTCCTTTCCTGCCATTGTAACTACCACAGCAGCTTGGATAGTACTGACGGGAATAACAGTACAGCGAACACACCATCATGACTGGATTTTGAAGTCAGTAACCACCATTTTGTGGTACTGATGGTACTTCAGTATGACGCACACGTCAGTATTACTGACAGTAACACAAAAAGAAATAATGACAGTAATACTTATCGTGTGTACAGCCCTTAAGCAAAGACTAAATAAACATCCTAGGGAGATGCTTAACGGAGAAAACCAGATTCACATAATAATAATAATAATAATAATAATAATAATAATAATAATAATAATAATAATAATAATAACGATTCATTATTTTAAAGGTAAGTTTTTGTTTTGCTTCTTCGTTCCGAAATTTTCCATGCGTTAATGTTTCTCTGAACTTACATAAAGCGTTCATAATAGACAAGCTGATGTTCGAACGGGTTACCTCCCAAGAGTCGTTTCTAGCGCGCAAGCTCCCCCCAGCCACCGTTGGCCATTACGAATTCTGCTTTAGATCTTGGGAGTCCTTTGGGAGCGGCGAAGGGTCGAGGTGAGCCCTGAAAAGCCAATCAAGTAAGAGAGTAAGTTAATGACTTGGTATCTTTTCTTATAGGTTTGAAACTTTTTTAAAATCTTTGCGAATATTAATAAAATGGCACTGAATGAAATTCGTAAGCCTCAATTATTTTTTTCTGAAATCTGAAGATAAACTAAGACATTTTATCTTTATAGTTTACATCTCTCTCTCTCTCTGGAGTATATGTCCATTTGGTCTGATGTTGTGGCATTTTGCATACTTAGATGCACAACGCGCTAAAATTTCTTTATTTCATCCAGAGAAGTCGTTCGGATGGACGATGCTGCTAACATTAATACTTGCTTCACTTTACAATATTATGTACATAGTCTAGTTTAAAGTTATGAAGAAAGAGGAAATGATATTTTAATGGCGGAAATGGATGCGTGTAACACCTCAAATGTATAAAAACTCACTTCAAAGACTGTTTACTTTGTTTTATAAGTCTTGCATCGATTCATTTCCTGTTCGTCTTTCCTTGACTCCAAAGCATATTTCCGTTCGACCTTTGAAGCGTGTGATATCTCACATACGAGGTTTCTCTATAGTGTTTTTATCTCCAGTCCAGATTATCTCACGATGATTCGGGGGTCAGGTGTGTGAATTAATATGGTAATTATTTATTTTTTTTATTTTGTAAACAAGACACTACCATTTTGCTCTAAAATATGTTGTAATGATTGCCATGTTCTCTCTCTCTCTCTCTCTCTCTCTCTCTCTCTCTCTCTCTCTCTCTCTCTCTCTCAATAGCCTTATAATAATGGTATGAGGTGTTGCATCGCCGTCACCACTCATAACTCACATCACACATAGCCGGGTGACAGTTGGCGAGGGGTGACTGTATTGATCTTGCGATGATATTACTTCAGCTTACGCCGCATCCATCATTCGTCCGACTCTTGTTCGCATGGAAATGAAATGAACGGCTTGACGTCCAATTAATTTAATATGAAGCAAATTGCTGATATTATATGTACGCCCATTAGCTCGACAGAGGAACGGGATGACAACACTACTCCTCCTCCTCCTATCCATCCTTCCTTCATTCCTTCCTCTCCCATCCCCTCTCATCGTCCATGCTTTAATCAACCTCCCCCCCCCCCTCCCCATTCCCAATCCTCGCCAGGACGGTGGTCCCTCCAAAGGGGAAGGGGAAGGGGAAGGGGCTAGCCTAGCTAGCCGCTCTGGGTCGTAAATGTCGCTACGTTGGGACGACGGCAGTTTTTAGCTGATGTTGTCCCTGGCCATCATCGCAGGTCCCGGCCGAGATAAATAATGATTCGGTGAAAATGTCATTCACAAGCACGCCGGATTAACGAGTGCTTTGGCGAGCGGATCATGGTGCCCTAATGGCGGGCTTTATATGGGCACTGGGCTTTACTCGTTATCGAAGGATTGGTTTTATACTCTGGTAAATAAAGGCTGCTGGCAAGCAAGGAAGAGTAACGAAGCCTTGGTGAGGGAACGAGATGTGTAAAGCAAAGAACGACGGGGAATCATTTGGATTGTGGAGATGGACAGAATAAATTTCAGAAAACAAACAGTGGCTCCCACTCATATATATTTCTCCTCCTTCTCCTCCTCCTCGACCTGTATCTCCTTTTCTTTTTTCGTCTCCCGCCTTCGGCGATAAATTTAAGGGAGATAAAGGAGGGGACCTTGTTTTACCAGGTTTCATTGGTAATAAATTGTTTTCTTTTTAGTGTTATTCTCTCGTGACGATGGAATACATCGATGTGTCGTCAATGGTAATTAAGAAATGATTTAGAGGACTGCCACTTGGTAAAATGGTGTCGTAAATCATCCATGAACAACATACATCTGCTTGGATTGTAATGGACCGATTTTCCTTATTATGTGTGTATACACACACACACACACACACACACATATATATATATCTGAACAAAGTTACATCTACAAAGAGAAAGTGAAACAATGAGATACTAAGGCTTTCATTTTAATACCAAGACAAGTAATTAGCATCTCATTGTGTCAATTTTCCTTCGTGGCTGTAACTTTGTTTGTATAATCATTACGTTTTTATCTTTTGGTGATTTAAAATGAGACATTTATATATGTATATATATATATATATATATATATATATATATATGTGTGTGTGTGTGTGTGTGTGTGTGTGTGTGTGTGTATCTGTTAAGCGGTGATCATCCTTATCCTTCAATGATGAACCTCTATGCAATGAATGAATGAAAAATGTACTGTTTGGAGTACAATTGAAGAATCATCAAATAAGTATAGGAGACATAAAAAATGTATATATATATATATTATATATATATAACGTGTATATATCTCAGTACATATGATGTTGTACATACAACACGATATTATAATATACTCTGTGTTTGTGCCACCATGTATCTCACTATATATATACATGTATGTTTACACACACATATACGTATAAACATCTTTATAGGCACATCTCATTTCTCAACACAGATGCTCCCGTCATCCTTTGCTTGTGTAGCAGCCATTCCCTTAGTTAAGTCCGTGTGAGTCAACACGTGCTAAGTTTGTTATTAAATTGTCTCCTGCTCAAGCATGCAAAGCCACGGAGAGCCTGCCTCCATTATGAGCCCGTGCGTGACCGTCTTCAGAGATCGCCGAATTAGTTCTAATGCGAATGCATCGCTCTAATTCCCGGATTGGTAATGGAGAGCGGTGGTAACGACGGCCCAAGCAAGACGTGATCTCCAAGAATATGATTTGCTGTTTCTGTTTTCCGCATCTTTTAATTTTCGTGTCGTTAACTAGATTGCTGTTCTATTATTCTATATATTTCCCCACCTGGTTTTTTGTGCCCTTCCTAGGGCAGAGGTTCTAACGACGATGATAGAAGCCAGGACCTTTGGTAGAAGTGTGTACATGGCCACAAATTACGTTCCCAGTAGGAGTTAGCGCCTACAGTACACAGGGTGATGTTTTTTGCAGCATTCCGTTTACCTTACCTCCGTTCATATTCCCTTTCTTCCAGCTTACTTCCCAACCTCTCCCATCAATTGTTTCCAACATGGGTCTCAGCGCTGTATGACGCTTGGCTTAAATTCCATATTCGAACTCCAGTTCCTAAGTTACGTTAGGATATGTCTCAATACCTTCCTCACTTGATAAATAATATACTCCAAAATTTATTGTTTTTAAAAATATAAATATTTATTGAAAACCATTGTCCTTATAATGGAGTGGAATTTTGTAATCAGGTTTAATCGTAGGTTGTTCAAGACAGTTGATGAAGAAGAGGATAATATTATTATAAGGAAAATGGCCTCACCATCATTCTCGGAGAGACAGAATTACACCGGGAGATGAACATTAGTTCGTATTTCATTAACTTTCCTTAGGCCTGACGCATCGTCGAACCTATGTATCAAGGACATCGTTTGGTTATGGAATATTGCGTCCATTACTTCTCTAACCTATTCTTTATGTTGGCTAAAATTGGCTTGTAACTATTTTTTTGTTTTGTGGGAGGGGTGGTAGTTTCTCTCCTTATCCTTTTTTTTCTGAAAAATAATATTAAAGTTGTTGCTCATGAAGTCAAAAAGGTGATTGGTAAATAAGAATGTAGGAAATATAGGCATTCTCTCTCTCTCTCTCTCTCTCTCTCTCTCTCTCTCTCTCTCTCGGGACTCTCTCTCCTCTCCTCTGTCATCTCTCTCATTCTCTCTTTCTGCGTGTATATATATATATATATATAATATATATATATATATTATATATATATTTATGTTATATAATATATATATGTGTGTGTGTGTGTGTGTGTGTGTGTGTGTGTGTTACACACGCACGCATATACATACAACCAATACCCATATAGTATACACACGAATAGTAAAATTTGAATCTCACAATATGAAACTCATCTTTTTTTTTAACGGGATTCGGCCACATGTTAATAACACCGCTCCCTGTATTCATATTACACCCCGAATCTATGCACAGACCTCGGCTCCTCTTACATAATTCATAAAAGAGTTTTCCGAATGTGCCGACAATCGATGCCTATCCCCATGGCTATAATATAACCTGAGATACGATCCCCAAGTGAATGAAGTATTGGACGGACTGTGTATTCATTATATCTTTTGATAATCCCCCCCCCCTTTTTTTTTTCCTGTCAAAGAAAACTATTGAGATGGCTTTGTCTGTTCGTCTGCACTTTTTCTGTCCGCCCTCAGATCTTAAAAACTACTGAGGCTAGAGGGCTGCAAATTGGTATGTTGATCACCCACACTCCAATCATCAAACATTCCATATTGCAGCACTCTAACCTCAGTAGTTTTTTTTTTTTTTATTAAGGTTAAATTTAGAAGGGATCATGCGTCTGGTACCGCAACAACACAGGCCACCACGCCGGCGGAGAGTTTCATAAAAGATATTTATTAATATACGCTGTACAGAAAACTCAATTGCAATTTTTTTTTTACTTGTTTTATTACATTTTAGTTTAGTTTGTGATTAATACCTGACAGGCTGCGTATTGGTTCTTCCCTTCCTTCCTCTCTCTCTCTCTCTCTCTCTCTCTCTCTCTATTCAACCGATTGTACTGACAAACTACTCCCTCAAAATCGTGTTTCCATTTCTTGTTAAACGAATTCCGATTTTTAAGAGGTGTATAACTTTTGTGGTTGGAGGTGCGGGGGAGTGGGGAGGAGTGTGGTGGGTTAAGGTAATGTAGTAGACTGACGTAGTATAAATAAACTGTATAAAATCGCAATTTAACTTACTTGTCTCCAATATTTCATGCATTGTCTCTCTTAAATGTTTCGATGATATTTCATAAACTTGCATCGTTGCCTACAGTAACAAATGGTAATCTCTTTGTTTAATGAATTACTTTATCGGAAACATTATTGTCTTCAAAATGTAATTGGCTTTAAATATTAGTAATCGTTTATTGTGAAACATCTCCCTAGTATAATAATAGTAATAATTGACTTCAGTAAATATGCAAATATATACTTAGGATTAAAGACAAGGGTGCAATAAACCTAATAATAATAATAATAATAATAATAATAATACGTTTTAGTTAAAACAAAAGTAATTGCTGCCTCAGCTGCGTTAATTTTATAAAGGTTCTTCTCTATTTTTTAATTATTGTTTTTTCATTGTTGTTAAACTGGTGAGCAACGCACTGAAGCAACAATGAGAAAACAATAATTAGGAAAATAGGGAAGAACCGTTATAAAATGAACGCAGCTGAGGCTGCAATTACTCTTAATAAAACATGTTTAAAAGAAGGTTTGCTTCCAACTACAATAATAATAATAAATAATAATAATAAATGAATCAATTAATTAATTAATTTAATTAATTAATTAATTAATTAATTAATAATAATCAATAATAATAATAATAATAATAATTAATAATAATAATATAATTAATAATAATAATAGAATAATAATGATAATTATTGTTATTATTATTATTATTTTTTTTTTTTTTTTTTTTTTTGTTTTTTTTTTTTTTTTTTTTTTTGCTCTATCACAGTCCTCCAATTCGACTGGGTGGTATTTATAGTGTGGGGTTCCGGGTTGAATCCTGCCTCCTTAGGAGTCCATCACTTTTCTTACTATGTACGCCGTTTCTAGGATCACACTCTTCTGCATGAGTCCTGGAGCTACTTCAGCCTCTAGTTTTTTCTAGATTCCTTTTCAGGGTATCTTGGGAATCGTGCCTAGTGCTCCTATGATTATGGGTACGATTTCCACTGGCATATCCCATATCCTTCTTATTTCTATTTTCAAATCTTGATACTTATCCATTTTTTCCCTCTCTTTCTCTTCAAGTCTGGTGTCCCATGGTATTGCGACATCAATGAGTGATACTCTCTTCTTTATTTTGTCAATCAACGTCACGCCTGGTCTGTTTGCACGTATCACCCTATCCGTTCTGATACCATAGTCCCAGAGGATCTTTGCCTGATCGTTTTCTATCACTCCCTCAGGTTGGTGCTCGTACCACTTATTACTGCAAGGTAGCTGATGTTTCTTGCACAGGCTCCAGTAAGCTTTTGCCACTGAATCATGCCTCTTTTTGTACTGGTTCTGTGCAAGTGCCGAGCATTCGCTTGCTATTTGGTTTATGGTTTCATTTTTCGTATTGCACTTCCTACATATGGGAGAGATGTTATTTCCGTCTATCGTTCTTAGAACATATCTGGTTCTTAGGGCCTGATCTTGTGCCGCTGTTATCATTCCTTCAGTTTCCTTCTTTAGCTCTCCCCTCTGTAGCCATTGCCATGTGTCATCGCTGGCTAGTTCTTTAGTCTGACTCATGTATTGTCCGTGCATTGGTTTGTTGTGCCAGTCCTCTGTTCTGTCTGTCATTCTCCTGTCTCTGTATATTTCTGGGTCTTCGTCTACTTTTATTAGTCCTTCTTCCCATGCACTCTTTAGCCACTCGTCTTCACTGGTTTTCAGATATTGCCCCAGTGCTCTGTTCTCGATGTTGACGCAGTCCTCTATACTTAGTAGTTCTCTCCCTCCTTCCTTTCGTGTTATGTATAGTCTGTCCGTATTTGCTCTTGGGTGTAGTGCTTTGTGTATTGTCATATGTTTCCTGGTTTTCTGATCTATGCTGCGGAGTTCTGCCTTCGTTCATTCCACTATTCCTGCGCTGTATCTGATTACTGGCACTGCCCATGTGTTTATGGCTTCTATCATATTTCCGGCGCTGAGTTTTGACTTGAGTATCGCCTTGAGTCTCTGCATATATTCTTTCCTGATCGTGTCCTTCATCTCTTGGTGTTTTATATCCCCTCCTTCCATTATTCCCAGGTATTTGTATTCTGTCTCATCTATGTGTTTGATGTTGCTCCCATCTGGTAGCTTTATCCCTTCAGTTCTCGTTACTTTGCCTTTTTGTATGTTGACTAAGGCGCATTTTCTATTCCAAACTCCATCCTGATGTCCCCAGATACAATCCTTACAGTCTGGATTAGGGTATCTATTTCCTTGATGCTCCTACCATACAGCTTGATGTCGTCCATGAACATCAGATGGTTGATTCTGTTGCCTCTTTTCTTGAGTTGGTACCCGGCATCCATCTTCTGTAGTACTTTTGTCATGGGAATCATGGCTACTACGAAGAGTAGTGGGGACAGTGAGTCGCCCTGGAAGATCCCTCTCCTTATATTAACCTCTGCTAGTCTTATTCCAGAGCTTGTAAGTATTGTATTCGAGTTGCGCATTGTATTTTTGAGGAAGCTGATGGTTTTTTCCTCTGCCCCATATATTTTCAGGCATTCTATTAGCCATGTGTGTGGTATCATGTCGAAGGCTTTCTTATAGTCTATCCATGCCATGCTTAGGTTGGTTTTCCTTCTCCTACTGTTTTTCATTATTATTATTATTATTATTTTATTATTATTATTAAATTATTATTATTAATTATTATTATTATTAATTATTATTATATTATTAAAAAAATCCACAATTGTATGTTAAAATATAATTTATATGTTAAATATAAAACAAAGACTTTTCGAACACCTGAACGGTGTTCCTCATCAGTATAACATTATAGGTGTTCGAAAGGCTTTGTTTTATATTTTTACATAGAAATATATTTTAATATATAATTGTGGATTTTTTAACAATATGTTTTCGCGAGACTGTGAATTTCTTAATAATAATAATAATAATAATAATAATAATAATAATAATTGATGATGATGACGATAATAGTCACTACGACACTATTATTAATCGAGAAATTCACTCTGACATCTTCATCAGAGCTCAAAGAGGAGCACTTGAATTGTTCCCTGGACGAAGAGGAAGAAGGAAGGAAAGAAAGGCCGAAAATATGGTCTTGTAAAACCAATTCCTCCTGATAGGACCTAATCCATTACCCAGACCTGGAGATCTCTCGTCAGTTGGGGCTTCCATTTAGTCTTTTCCCTACACTGCTATATATCCGTCTTCCCTGTACGACCCATCCCCAGGCCCCTAGGAATCATCCCCCTCGACATCCTGTAGTATCCCCAGTCCCTTACCTCTCTCTCTCTCTCTCCATTTCACCTCTGTTCTCTCCAACCCCCCCCCCCCCCACCTCCCCTACCCCCTTCCTCCCCCTCCCCCCCCCGGACCCTAAAGGCGTCTTCCATGTCACGTCAAGTTTTCCTTCTGGTACCACTTCAAAGTATGAAGAGGCATATGATATGTGTGTCTGTTTGTGTGCGCGTGTGTACGTGTGTACGTGTACGTGCGATGGGGAGGGAAGGATTTGGAGATTTACATTATTGATGATAAGGTAAATGGGAAAGGAGTGGAAAGAGATATTTGAGGTAGGGTGCAAATGAGGACACGTGACGAGAGAGAGGGACTGGGAAGAAAAATAAAAGGAAGAGAGGAAACAATGAGAGGGGCCGCTAAATGAGGGAGATAAGATATTTTTAATTGCTTAAAAACAACGTGAAAATTAACTTTGACTAGCTTCCAAGTTATTCAAATTTTTAATGAAACTGGTAGTTCCCAAAGATTTTAATTTATTTTATGCCAAAGTGCTTAACTTCATTATTTGGCGCATATTATATTTGTAATATAATATATACTAAGAAAAAGTAATTTAAAAAAGGTTTGGGTTTAACTGAGAGATTTAAACGTTACGTTCATCTTTCTTGTAGGGGAGAGATAGAACTGTTAATTGAATTTCCAAGTAACATAGACCGATGATTTTTAATATTCCGAAAAAGAAAAAAATTGAGATGGCTTTGCCTGTCCGTCTGCACTTTTCCTGTCCGCCCTCAGACCTTAAAAACTACTGAGGCTAGAGGGCTGCAAATTGGTATGTTGATCATCCATCCTCTAATAATCAAACGTACCAAATTTTAGCCCTCTAGCCTCAGTAGTGTTTATTTTATTCAAGGTTACATTTAGCCACGATCGTGCGTTTGGCAGTGCTATAGGACATGCCACCACCGGTTCGTGGCTGAAAGTTTCATACACCATGATACGCGGTCGAAGTTTTCGGCGCATTTTTTACTTGTTTTATTTTGTAAACTGAATGGTCTTTGCTTCTTATAAATACATTACTGTAACATTGTAGCTGTGCTTATTTAGTACTACACTTAGAGTGAAAAGTTTACCAGAACGAAATTCAGATGAGACTCGAGTTTACTTTTTTTCTCTCTTTTTTTTTCTTTTTTTAAATCTACGACTTCAACGACGCAAACTTTTAATTGCTGGTTATATATTCACAGAATTCTACATCAGTTGGCTTTTTATATATATGTGGTAATCGCTATTTTACTTATATGCCGTATATATGTTAAACCATAAAACGTATTGCATTGTTTTATTTTACTTGTATTTGGTTTCTCTGCGTAGTTTCATTTCCATTGTTTCTTGTTGGGAATCTCACATGGGACTTCAGATGCTCTTTCCGGATCGTATACAGAGGCATAGAGACCTTTGATCCTATTGAACCATTCAAAGGCATATTCTTTTTCATAAAAAAATTATTTTATATACATATACGCATTATATATATATATATTCTATATATATATATATATATATATATAAATATTATATATAGATATAGATAGATATCGAGATAGATAGATAAACATTCACACACGCACACACACACTCACACACACACACATATATATGTATATATATATATATATATATATATATATATATATATAACTATATATATCGTATATATATATACATATATATTATAAATAAATATATATATATATATATATATATATATATATATATATATATAAATTTGTGTGTTTGTGTTCTACCAGAGAAATTAAGCTCATCCATCTGAATACACAGAATCGGAAAGAAAAGATAACAAAAGTGTCTAGCTGTTGATTGCTTAAACCTTTCGATGTCTCCTTGAATTACCTTCAATTGCTGTTCAGAAAGAGTCAGAATTTCTTCAGTGTTTCTGTTATTTGTTACACGTACAACACAAGCCAACAAGTAAGAATAATATCAACATACAGCAATATCATTTGTTCCCTTGCCTAGCTGTCCAAGTCATCCTCCAAAATAAATAAATAAATAAATAAAATCACTGTTATTTTGTGGTTTGGCGTACAAAATATTGTTTCTTTACCGTAAATATTAGAACTAAATATCTCAGAATTATTTTTTTTCTTGTCATGCTGCTCCGAATATATATTAATTTTCTTTTTCTTTTTCAAGCAACGCACATGAGTGTTATATTATTCCAAATCGGCTGTATTCTGAAAGTGAAATGCAAATGAATGAGATAAAAAATTGAAAAGTCTCGCCTCTTTTTGTTTGTGATGTTATATTAATTTTCAGTAGCTTGTGAGAATTAATAACCTTTTTTCTAGCATTTTGTTCTTCACGCTATTAAAATTATATTAAATGATAACATTTCTCACGTCGTATATTTAATTACTGTACATGTAACCTGTTAGGTAATGTTCAGTTGAGCCACCAGGGAAAGATCATAACAGCCAAAAGTGGCAATTTTTTATGGCAAGATGGAAGAATATAGTCATTGTCTACCGGTCTGAATAATTTAATTGCTTTACTATCTCGTGACTTTCAGTGAAGTCCAATTAACCCCAAATAACATGTGCATGCACACACACACACACACACACACATATATATATATATATATATATATATATATATATATATATATATATATATATATATATATATATATATATATATATATATATATATATATATGTGTGTGTGTGTGTGTTGTGTGTGTGTGACTAGTAAAAATGTTCTGTTACAACGGAATTCCATCTAATAAAAGAGGCCCATAAAAACGCCAAAATATAGAAAGTAAGCACTATTTTTCAGAGACTGGTGTCTCTCTCTTCAGAATGAGAAGTCACAGAAAAGGCGGTATTTATACCGAGAGATCCATCCGCAGGAAAACAGTTTTTATGTCATCCCGACTGATTTACACACAAAATTACTGTGTATAACGTATTTACTTATAAATATTTACATTTTATTTTACTCAAAATAAATTGTAAATATTTATAAGTAAACACGTTATACACAGTAATTTCGTGGGTTTCTTTTTCAATATATATACTATATATATATATATATATATATATATATATATATATATATATATATATATATATATAATTTTATATAGATGTATTTAGAATTTTCTTTGTTTTTAAATGTTCACTATCCCTCCCAGTAAAGAAGAGAAATCTACTATCACCATTTCCCTCCTTTTATGTTGTGACTTTGGCAGTTCTGCTGGTCATAGGCTGTCCTACAAAATGAAATTAAGGACAACAGTTACACACACGCATATATATATATATATATATATATATATATATATATATATATATATATATATACATACATACATATATATGCGTGTGTGTAAATCAGTCGGGATGACCTAAAAACTGTTTTCCTGCGGATGGATCTCTCGGTATAAATACCGCCTTTTCTGTAACTTCTCATTCTGAAGAGAGAGACACCAGTCTCTGAAATATAGTACTTACCTTCTATATTTTGGCGTTTTTATGGGCTTCTTTTATTAGGTGGAATTCCGTTGTAATAGAATATTTTTGCTAGTCATATATATATATATATATAATATATATATATGAACTATATATATATATGTGTGTGTGTGTGTGTGTGTGTGTGTGAGTGTGTATGTGTGTGCGTGTGTGTGTGTGTGTATGAATATATTCATATATATACACCTATATTATATACATATAAGTGTAGCTAGATAGATATATAGATAGATACTTCCTGGATATATGTGTATACATGATAAACAGTGCTCAGAAGATTTGTAATTTGCCTTCCATGATACGACCTTCCATTGTACCATATAAGAATAGGGTGGAACCTTCCAACAATGAAAACTGAAATAATCTGCAAGCTAGATTTTACCGCAGACTGAAAGGATCAGGTGAATATTTTTATCACTTATTGAGAAAAATAAGGAGACTAATTTCATCACACTCCGTTTTCTACCCAATGCTTTTGTCGAAAGTGTCCAGTTCTTTATATTGTCAGTTAAAGTCTAGTGAGTGTTTAGTGATAAATAAATCCACTCAAACTCCCGTTCTAATCAAAAGTTGGAATAAAATAAGACGATAAGTTGTCGGATTGACGGATAATTTTGTCAGAGGAAAGAGAAAGGGAGAGTCAGGATGAGGCTGAAATCAACTGTTGAACAGAAACAGCAGTCTCTGTAAGACCTTCTTGGGTACATATTGGAATACAGCAAGTATCGCTCCTATCTAACAAATGGAATTAATGCGTGAACATAAAAATTAGTTTCCAGGTAATTTCGAACTCGATCCTTGGCAATTAGCGAACGTATAGATTCACACGTCTGGACCCTTCTTACCTCACGTTAAGGTCTCACGGAAAACTGATTTACAGAAAGTTAATTCAGCGAATTACAAAAGAGAGAGAGAGAGAGAGAGAGAGAGAGGAGAGAGAGAGAGAGAGAGTTAATAATAACGAATTTCGCTCGGCGAACAAGGAATTATTACAGAGTAAGCGAGGGGGGCTCGAGGGGGTCCTCAGGAAGCCACCGAATGGGCGCTAATACTTCCGTGCACGAAATTCGGCACGCCAGGGGCGCGCTGATATCTTTATTAACGAGACCTATATCTCACGACTCTGAAGGGCTTGACGGGGGTTGGGGTGTTGGAGGGAAGGGGTCGACGGAGGAGGGTCTAGTCGCATGTAAAGTTGACAAGGCGGATTTAGCGAGAACTCCGCATATGCTTATTACCTAATCTGTCTCATTTCTGTCAGAGGTTTAATCAAGATGATGAATGAAGTCGAAATGAGAAATTCATTCGCGGTAAAGGTACTGCAGCTTGCTGCGTCGTACCAGTCACGTAAAATTCCACCGATTTAATTCTTTAAAAGAAAAAAGACGAAAAAAAAGAAGGAAAATCACGATATAGCCAACGACTTCGACGTGGCTGCGAAGTGGAGGAGAGACTGACTGAGCGTCGTGGAAATGGGTGAGGGATTAGGAGAGCTGGATGGGTAAAGAAAATGGATGCCATAAATTAGCAGGACAGCTAAAGGGGCACAATGCCACTTGAAGAATGTTTATCCTATTAAATCTAATTTCCTTTTTTTTTTATAAGGAATTAATGTACGTGAGCAGAGTTGTCATGCTTTTTTGATTGATTTAGTATGACCTATCGATTGTATTTTGAAATGGAATCATGAAATGTGACTGAAAAAAATAGATGCACGTGGACAAACACACACACACACACACACACACACACATATATATATATATATATATATATATATATATACTATATATATATACATACATACATACATACACACAAGGTTACAAGGTTGAAATTAAAGATTACACGTTCCTTGAACAACCTGGTCGGTGAACTCTTCTGGAGCATAATTACTGGGCTGATGCCGAAAATACCAAACAGGATTATTCGCAGACTCATTGAGTGATAATACTTCTCGGTCTAGCTATCCCTTACCAAAGACGAATTACAAATTGTAAAGTTAGAATGTTTCAGTGATCAGTGATTACCCACTTTTTTTCAACAACTTCAGCACAAAATTTTGTCATGGAAACCAAATAAGAAAGAAATAATTTTAAAAAATTTATATTTGGTTTAGTTGCATTAATTTTAAGGTGGAGATCTGTTTTCTGTTCACTTATTTGATAGTGAAAGAGTTGAATTATACAGTTTTTGCAGCAGACAGGCAACATCCTCAGTGGGTAAACGTAACCACAACGTCCTTTTGTAATGCGTTACTGTGGAAGACGTAACCGAGAAAGAACATCAGTTGCATCAAAATGATTTCTATAGAGAGAGTTTTTTTTCCCCTCGGCCCATTTTCGATTAAGAACATCATGTGGAGTTGTTGTCATCTTGTTTAACTACACATATTTAACTGTGCCCACGTCGAATGAACACTAATATCGGTTGAGGGATCACTAGGCAATGTTCAGTGAAAATTTGGAGCTGAAGGTACAGACACTGTCACATACTCAGGTTATTGTTGGTAAGCCTTTCAATGGTGATCATGTATGTGTAGGTAGTTAGGTGGTTACTGGGTAACTCCCAAGAAACTGGAAATATCTAGCTTTTAAGATTTAGAATTCATGGGTGTGTAAAGTAATAGCGACGCTTCAGTGTGATAAATGTTAGTCATTCTATATTTCCGTGTCTGCGGATTCTAAAGGGAACAGTTATAATTGACATATTTGGATGAGTTGTGAAAGAATGGTTCTGGATACTTCTATGTGGAGTTAACTCTGAATCCTGTTCTTTTCAACTCTTTTTTTTCGTTTTTGGTCCGCATTGATATATTAATGAGAGTAAATTAAAATGGTGATGTGAGTTATTCAAAGTGTCCTGCCGGTGTTTCCTTTGCACGAACAATTGGTGCTCTGGTTGTTTGGTTTATTGTTACACCGAAGAGTTGAGTTCCTGGTATGGAAATATATATCTCGGGATTTACCCTTAGATTTGATGTCGCATCTTTCTCTGATTTCATCCTAGCTTTACTGACACATGGAAGCAGTCAGTGACTCCGACTAAGACTACGTACTATGTGAGACTCTTTGTGATTTACTGTCAAGTCACTTTTTAGTTTTCTGTAAAAGAAAACTACTCAGATGGTTTATTTTTTTTTCTGTTCGTCCGCCCACAGATCTTAAAAACTACTGAGGCTTAAGGGCTGCAAATTGGTATGTTGATTATCCACCCTCCAATCATCAAACATATTGGAGCCCTCTTGCCTCAGTAGATTTTAATTTATTTAAGGTTTAATTTATCCATAATCGTACGTACATACCACTGGGCCGTGGCTGAAAGTTTCATGGGCCGCGGCTTTACAGCATTGTATGTTGTACGCTGTACAGAAAACTCGATTGCACCGAAGAAACGTTGACTTAATTTTTACTTGTTTTTATTTGTAACCAATTTTGGTTATATCACCAATGTGAAAAGTAAAATCTTCCTTTCATTTACATTGCTGGCTATAAAATCTTGAGATCCATTGCATGTAGACTGTCCTTGGAATTATTTTCCCATCGTCCCCTCGAAATAAATGGATTGACATAAAACCAATCAGTCGATCAATCATCCTCTTTAGGTATAGCCTGTGATCTTATTCCGACCAAAGTACCTTCCGTCACGAACTGTGGGATTCTATCCTCCATAGCCTTATCAGAAAAAAAAAATCTCATTCGCACTGATACTAATACGCATTTACGTACGTCCATGCCCTTTCCTATTTTCGTACGTAAAAGAAAAAACTCTATTAATCGAAATCCAGCGCATTTTACTCCGGTGATGACACTGTTGGCCTTTGTGACGTGGATAATCGTCTAATGATTAGCCGGTGCACCCATTAATTCTAGTTCATTAGCGAAGAGCTATTCATTCTAGGCCATTCTTAATCACTCATATCCGGAACCCGTTCATACCATTATCATTGCAGCGGTTGAAGTTGGAACAGATATTGAAGCAATGAGCATTTATGATAATATCCTGCGACAGGTTTTGAGGACTAGTTTCTCCCCTGGCTGCGGGATTATTGTCTCCAGTTCATTCATTCATTGAAAAGTATATTTCAGTATTAAATGAAAAAAATATTACATGCGTGTATATGTGTGTGTATATATATATATATATATATATATATATATATAATGTATATATATATATATATATATGTATGTATATGTATATATATATGATGTATGTATATATAAATATTATATATACATTTATGTATGTATATATGTATGTATACGCATGTAATATCTTTTTCATTTATTACTGAAATATACTTTTTAATGAATGAATGAACTGAAGACAATAATATATATATATATATATATATATATATATATATATTATATATATATATATATATGTGTGTGTGTGTGTGTGTGTGTGTGTGTGTGTGTGTGTGTGTGTGTGCGTGTTTGTGTGTGTACTTGCTTATATGCACGCCAGTAGAACAAATTAAGAGACAAAACCACTCTATATGTAATTAAACTCTCATTCGAAATATCTTTAACGACTGAAAATAAACATTCAATAACTCTTAGAACGCTTACAATTCTTTTTAACATCATTTTTCAAAGTTCAGAATTAGGGACGGTATCAACTTGCCCTCAAACTTTGTTCCGCTCGACCTGAAAGTGTGATTCCGAATTTGTAAGAAGACACAAACTCTTTTACACACACACACACACACACACACACACACACACACACACACACACGAAGCTTCTCTTGAGAAAAGGAAACACCCCCCCCCCCCCCCCACACACACACACAGTATAACGTTGCTTGCAGTGACAATTGATTTCCACTCTTGCTGGAAACACTTCTAAATGTGAACTAAGCAATTCATCAGAAATGAAGTACAACTTTGGTTGTGAGTGGATTTCGTTAATACCAAAATAATCAAGATTTTGTGCCTTTTCTTTCTTTATTCTCCTACAGCTTTTTTTTTTTTTTTTTTTTTTACGTACTTTAAGTCCCGTTTTGACACTGATAATTCAGTTTATATACATCTACGTTACCATATGCGTTAACGAAATAAAGATTCAGTATTTTCCCACAACTGAACTTCCATGGACGTGACCAAATGTTTAAAATTCTGCTTCGAAGTCGTCTTTTCAGAGAGAGAGAGAGAGAGAGAGAGAGAGAGAGAGAGAGAGAGAGAGAGAGAGAATTGTTTAGAAGGGTTAGAGAGTCATTGCTTTAATCTAAAAAGCCCAGTGAGAACCACACTAGCATTAATGGTAATTAAAAATGCGCTATGCCAGATATGTCTATTTTATGAGTTTGCCAATATTCCAACACAAGTCGCAAAACTGATAAAGGTTTAAGAATGAGGCAACGTACATTATTTAGACGGGCACGATTAATTTTGGACGAATGAATGAACTGCCTAGAATTTTATTTGAAGTAAAGAAATTTGCTTCTTTATGCATATGTGGTTACGGAACTGCGTGCGTTTACGCGCGCGTGCGCGTGTATGCATCCACGCCTCTTACCTGGAGAGGTGTTAAAGTTGACGGCCGCGGAATATTTTACCACTTCAGAACTCATGAATTACAATGCCACCTGCACCTGATGGCCTCCCATAAAGGAGTGTTTTCTTTTATTCATCGTCCTCCCTTTCCTCTCGAAGTAAATATCCCCCATCCAGCTCCCCGGCCGGAATGTTTTATCGCATGTTTATCACCCCAAGTGGTGGCTGTCTCCCCAGGGGCGCCAGAGATTTGGTTACCGTTTCCTTTACTCTCGTCTTTCCCCTCCCCTCCACTCCCACCCCCCCCCCCCCCGTCCTTTTCATCGCGTAACCCCTGTCTTCCGTATTTATTTGTTTTTTTTTTTTTTTTCTTTTCCGTCGTCGCTCCCTCCCGCCAAGAACACACAATTAATCACGGGCATACAAAATAGAGCCGACTTTGCCGCGCTTTTCATTATCTTCCCTTTCCGCCTTTTGGGACAAAACCTTGAGATTTACAGCACCTATTTATTTTTTTATCCAATCCCCTCCCTCTCCCGTACCTCTCACCTTCCTCCCCCCCCCCTCTCTCTCTTTAATGGGAGATAAGTTTTGACTCATATTTTGAGCCAGTCTGAAACGTCATTACGATGAAAGGCTAAGTCAGACTAAGAGTCATAATTTCTGGTGACCTAACTTTGTCAGAATATTTTGGCAGCCATAGTGGGCTGTCGTAAACAGTCAACATGGATACTGAGAATAATATATATATATATATATATATATATATATATATATATATATATATATATATATATATATATATATATATATAATATAATATATATATATATATATATAGTATATATATATATATATATATATATATATATATATATATATATATATATAATATATTATATATATATATATATATATATATATATATATATATATATATATATATATATATATATAAAGTTGAAATTTTTTTCATAAAAGATTTTTTAAATAAAAAAAATACTAAGGTTCTCTAGCCAACGAACGACAGGGAAGTAGAACAGTTTGAGGCCGAGGTATGTAAATGAAATAAAAATACAAGTAGAACAAATGCATGCATGACCTCTAGTATCTCGCTAAACTGAAGTAACGACCAGCGTAGGCACACAAGCTATGAAATGCTTCAAGTCTAAAAACTCAAGTAAGCTTGTGTTGTCAGATGTTCACTACCACAAATTCAGCGCCTCAGTGGCGTGACCGGTATGGTCTTGGCCTGCCGCCTCGGTGGCCGCGAGTTTGATTCTCGGGCATTCCACTGAGGGGGTGAGATATGTGTACTTCTGGTGCTAGAAGTTTCACTCTCGACGTGATTCGGAAGTCACGTAAAGCCGTTGCTCCCGTTGCTGAATGCCCACTGATTCCGTGCAACGTAAAAGCACCAAACAAACAAACTACCACAAATTAGACAACACTATTATTAAGATGCCTGGGTCCTGTCATTCGTACCAGTGGCCTCTATATAGGCGGATAGAATTGTCTCCTCCGTGTTATTTCTACTGGCAGTTATGAACCAGTGAACATATGTTGAAAGGAAATAAATAGACAAGTCTCCAGAGATCTATCCAGATGAGGTAAGGCAACGATGGCTCCATTTATTTCAGTTACCCAAATCTGGCACTTGGAATCCAATTCCTCGTCATTTGTGACATCATTGTTTTCAGTAACTGTTACAAGTACCTACAGAATTCACACAGACAAGGTATAATCGCCCAGTGTGTGTGCGTATTTTTTTTGAGGGGTGGTTGTGGGGTGTTATAACCAATCTACAGTTACATATACAGACCCAGAGTGCACCTGTCTTTTAAATTAGTTGACTCGAATAGGTCTTGAGAACACCTTAAAACTCTTTTAAGGATTGAATAGCAAAGGGGAATCATCGAAGATAGTCCAGTTTTTTACTTATTTTTTAGCAAATAGTAAATCCATATTTTGTACGTTTTACAAAATAGGAACGTGATAAGAGTAATAAAGTTGAATTAGATGGAATTGCACCCAGAATGGAATCAGCCGCAAGCAATATAATTTAAGTCTACAGTTTACTAAAAAACAATTGGCAGACTACGACAGAAAATAATAATAATAATAATAGTAATGATAATGATTTTTTTAAATTATTATTGTTTAGCGTGAATATGAAAACTGTTAACTTGCAAAGCAAGTATCTGTAGAACATGATACTCAAATTCATAAACAAAAACAATAGAAAATAGAGAGGAATAACTGATAAAAATCAATTCATTTACAAACTAATTCATAGAAATATATTTAAAGTAATGAAAGTTGAAAACACCCAGACGCTATTATAGTAAAAACGAGTTATTTCCTCCTTCAAGTGCATTTAGATGAAATAGACTCCTCGGTTAACGAGAGGTAGATGAGCGCTAGATTCAATTACCTTACACATTTCTCTAAAATCTAAATGATAATTAAGCGACAAAAGAGATAATGAGCTGTCGTCATTATGCTGCTTCCCATCACATTCAGTTTTCCTCTTTTTATTCGCCGGGATAAAAGTGGGGACTAACTTGTAAATGTGGCGTTGACAGCTCAGGTGATTTCGCCTTTATGTAATTTTCATTATTATTTGTTGACGATTCTTTGTTTGGTTTTTTAACTTTTTTTCGTGTCATGTTTTTAGTGTGTGTGTGCGTGTGTGTGTATGTGTGTGTGGGTGTGTGTGTGTTCATCCAAGCAGGTCCAGGTGTTTTGCTTTTATTATGATCTTCATTAGTAGCGTGTGTGCGTTCGTGCAAGGAATTCCAGGTCTGTTGTTAATCTTTATTAGAACTATTATGGGTTAGTATTAACCATTATAGCCCATACTATTTAAAAACAAAACTAGTCGTCTTTGTTTTCTAACTTTTGATTTCGATAACCAGAACGTTAAAGATTGACGCTGTAATCGACATTAATCCCATCTTTCTTTTTCAGACCGTAACAAAATAGATTTTTGTTGGAGTGTGAAACTTTGAACACCTTCCAGACAAGCAAATTTTGCTTTCCAATTTCCGTTACGAATTAAGCAAGAGAAATCGACATCCAAATGTGATGAGCCTTTTTGAAGAGAGCGACATTCCAAGCTCGTATTACCATGTGATGTTTGTTCGTTCCAAACGAAGTGGCACTAAATAATATAGTTTGTGAAAATGTAGTGATTTTCTGAATATTGTAAGATTACCTTAGTTTTTTAGATGGCTTTACTTTATAATTATACTAAGTATATACCCCTTAGTTTTTTTTATTTTGCTTTTACTTTATAACATTTCTAAGTACCCCTTAGTTTATTTTTTATTTTACCCTACTTTATAGCTATACTAAGTATCCCTTAGTTTTTTCTTTTGATTTACTTTATAGCTTTACTAAGTATCCCTTAGTTTTTTCTTTTGATTTACTTTATAGCCATTCTAAGTACCCCTTAGGTTTTTATTTTACCCTACTTTATAGCTATACTAAGTATCCCTTAGTAATACCCCTTATTTTTTTCTTCTGACTTACTTTATAGCTATTCTAAGTACCCTTCAGTTTTCTTCTTTTGATTTATTTTATAGCTATTTTAAGTATCCCTTAATTTTTTTTCTTTTGATTTACTTTATACCTGACCTAAGTACCCCTTAGGGGGGTGCTTGGTGTGGAAAATTATGAGTACTTCCATTTTAAGGTGTGGAGACTGATTCTTTATATATATATTTATATCTATATATATATATATATATCTAGAATAATTATCACATCGCCGTGATTCATATAAATTATTCGAGCTACAAATGTCCTTAATATGTAATTCGTTCTACCTCGGAATTAATATATTGTCATATATGTAAACCGAAGGGTAATTTTTTAGTTAATAATAATTTCGTCCTCTCGTGGGTCGAACCACCAGAGGACTAAATTATTATCAACTAAAAATTTCCCCCTTCGGATTTACATACATGAAAATATATTAATTATATATATAATATATAATATATATATATATATATTATATATATATATTATTATAATAATACACATATATTTGTGAGAGCGTTTGGGTGTATGTGTGTCTATGTGACTGAATGCGGTGTTTGTGTGTGCATATGTTTTGGAGTTCCATTTTTATTCTGTCCATATCTCATATAAAACACTACGATTCTCATGCTTAATTTTTTTTATGAATTTTCAAATAAACTGGGAAAAAGGGAGAAATGAAGAACAAGATTACTAGAAGATAACGTCACTGAAACAAAAATGGTTATGAGAGGTAACTTACAGCCTTGGTCTCATCCAAACGTGATCATTTCAAAAGGTCAGGAAAGTATTGAGACATAAAAGATTATCTCGCTTCGTGTGGAGTCACAAGTAAAAACAGACCTGTGTCATTATTAGATTCTGAATTTATTTATTCCTCCACACCATTATAATAGTCATTCAATAAGATGGTTTATTTCATTTGATTTTATGAAATTTAGAGTGTCAAGGCATGCACTGGGTCACTTCAGGGGTCAAGACAATGAAAAGGAGATGAGGTGATCCAGAAAACAAGAGATGAAGTACAGGGACCTAGAGTTGGAACTGGGAGAAAACCCTCTATTCTATTAAAAAGTAATAGTTGGAGAAGTTGGACATCAGTCTGGAAGAAAGGAAGCTGGAATGGAGGTTGAGTAAATGGCTGAAAGAAATCTTTCATCAATGCAATGCCCAGAGTGTATGTTGAAAGTATTCCAAGGATCGGATTTACGAAGAAAAATTCAATTTTGCCACTCTCAATAGGGTGACACTCCTGTATAATATATGATATATAATATATATATATATATATATATCTATATATATTTATATATATATATATATATATATATATATGTATGTATTTTTTTTTTTTTTTTTTAATATCGTAGTGAGAACAGCAGGGAAGGATCGTAAAGGTGAAATTACTGAACCGTGAAATTTGCTGCGGCACATTTGGTAGAAAGTGAGAATGTTGCGAATCGAAACCAACCACAGTCTACGATTTTTCATTAACTTCTTTCACTTGGACGCGGAAAGACCACTTTTTTTTTTCAATCGTAAAGACATTTTCTGTCGAAGGTTAATAGCATTACTAGACCAGACTGCAGAGGTGAATTCTGGTATTTATGTACGTCCCAAAGACAAAGCATTTCGGTAGGATTGGGGTAAAAATATGAGAGAATTGGGTAAAACGAACCCATAAACTTCGGTGGAATAGTTAAGAAACCTTTTAAACTGATAGGTTTTGAGCTTACGAAGCGGTTTCGGTCTTGTGGGGGCCGGGGGAGGGAGATACGTTTACGGAAATCGGAGTAATGCTGTTAGATCTCTAATTAATTATCTTTTTATAAACATTTCCGTGAATATTTCATCCCCAGCGTTGGTTTGTTGAACATCGCTATTTTATCGTTTTACGCAGAGAAATAATTTATATACTGTATTTCAAAATATATTTGATATTACTTCTAAACCTGACTAAACTTTTTTAGGTGTTGTAAGCAAAAGTATTGAGCTGAACAAATAAAATAAAATATGAATGATTTTTTTATTTGAAAACCAGTCAGATGACCTTTTTTATTGTGAATATATATAACAATGTTCGTATTTTACACTTGAGTCTTATTTTGTCAGTCTAAAATTTTAGGTTATTGAAAGTTCTGTAATCTGCAATTTTGATAAACATCATGGTAGTGAGAGTAAATATTATGGCAGTGCAGTGTGGCAATATATTCTACAACTATATTTGTAAATACTATGATGTTGAGGGTGCATCCTGTGTTATAATGCCGGCTTTATGACGAGGATGATGTATGTTGTAACTGTGATAGATAATATTAGAACTGTATATTCTGTGACTGAAAGTAAATTATCTTTTATAGTACAAACTGTCTATGGTAGCATTCTCAAGATCTCTGTTAAAAATTGTATATTTAATCAAAACAAATTTATACAAAAAAATCGTAAAAAGTACTTCCCGAATTTTATAAATACTGATTTGAAGTCAACATTTGACGTGAGGTATTCAAAATAAGCTAGGCCGTATATTTATTATACATACGAGTATTTGCATTTTCTCTAAGATAAATCTTTTTTTCCTTGGTCATATTACTCCGTTGATCTCCGCTCACTTATAGCAGTTACGAAAATTAGACAACTGTTAAAAATTGGAATGTTAACTTGACATTTAATATCAATTTAAGCATTTTGAGACTTGAAAAATTGTTACAGATAGAATTTCTCGGTAAGTGAAGGTCAACAACTAAAAACCTAGAATTGAATGACGAGAAATACATTTATAACAATTTAAGAGAAAGGCCTAATGGAAAAAGACGAAGAATGACAATGAAAAAGTGTAGATTTAATCAATAAAATGAAGTACAAAATGTCTTGGTTGTTGACTTACTTTTCATTTGACAGAAACTGTGTAAGCATTGCAAGCCATTCGGAATCAGGTCAGAGGAATAACAATAACCTTTCCGCTGTCAGTCACCGAAGAAACAATGGAACCTGTATTGCAGGTTATGCGTACAACACGTCACTGTTAGGCCATGGAGATATCCTTGCTAATTTTGTAGGTTTTGTCTGTGAACCCTATAAAACTTACGTATCACAGAGTTTTCAAAGCCACTCGATCTAAGGTTGCGGAAAGTTTTTAACTAAAGTTGTAGTGAGTATTTAGTTATCATTTTATATAAATATATATATATATATATATATATATATATATATATATATATATATATATATATATATATATATATATATACACACACAAACAGGTAGATATAGCAAATGCTGTTATACATAACGTCGTTCCTTCCCCAGTTTGATCTCTTCTTACAAAAGGCGAATAAAATATGTCATCGTGGACGAAAAAATAAATGTTATTTGGCTTCGAAGGATTTAAAAATTAAAGGACGTCAACTTCTATTACAGTGGGTCCTTTGGGTAAAAACATCCTTTAAGAAGATTTAGCATTTCTTGTTTTTTTATATTTATTTGCGTTGCTTCAAAATTCTTTTCCCTTAGTTTTACCTGCCACTTCTTTCTTCGTCTCTCGTCAGCCGTCGCCCAACGCTCGGAAATAAAAGGAGGCCTTTGTGCGGATCCTACAGAGTTGTATTGTGTGGTCGCAGGAAAAACAAGAGCATCTCTGTTCTCAGTTTAACATCTCGCTGGTGGATTCCAAACTGCTCCATAACGCTTCAATAGCCCTAACCTCCGCCGGCCTCGTTGGGTATTTTAGGAAAGTCGAACCGCTTTTGGCCCTATTACAGCACCCCCCTCAGACCTAGCCCGGCCTATTTTATTTATATATATTTTTGGGGGGGGGGGAAGGGGTGAGGATACTCCAAGGGTACACTTGAGGTACACTTCCTGCGGCATACCCTAACCTCCTCCCAAGTTCCACGTTTTCCTTATTTTGGTTGGGGGAGGGTTCGGGCCTGGGTATACGTCCTGCGACATCTCTCTCTCTCTCTCTCTCTCTCTCCTTCCTCAACCCCCCAGCCCCACCGCTTGCTTCTCATTCTCGATCACAGACCGGGCGCTTCTTCTTCTTCTTCTTCTTCTCTATCTGTCCCACTCGTCGTCATCCTCTATAAAGATAGAGACAAGAAAGGTGAAGCTCCACGTCTCGTAAAATGTCACCAACACACTCCTCTTCCTCCTCTTCTCCTCCAGTTCAAACCAACTACCTCCCCCCACCCCCGCCCTCCCCCCCTCCCCCGACCACTCTCCCTTCCCAACTTCATCACGCCTCTCGTGCCTCCTACCTTTCCTCCAGACTTTTTTTTTTTTTTATCTTTTTCCTAATTTTTTTTTTGCATCCTTATGTGTTTTGTTTTTCTGCATATTGTCACTAGATTTCGGAATAATTTTTACGCTATTATGCGAGATTTCGTTATATCATCCTTTTTTTTTTTTTATCGAAATGCCAACGTTTCAGTTATATTGTTTAGTCTTTGAAGGCCCTACGTAGTTGTTTTCATTCATCAAATACCCAATAATTATAATATGTATTATTTTCTTCATTTAAAAGATATATATATATATATATATATATATATATATATATATATATATATATATATATATATATAATGTGTGTGTGTATGTATGTAGTATGTATGTATGTATATATACTCAGCATATCCATTTACAGTTACAGTATACTGGTCACTCTTTTTTTTTTACCAGATACATACATAATAGTTTTAACCACAACAATTTCTTAACGTCTAGAATTCATCACACTTTTTACATAGTCTTGTCACTACAAAGCCTGAGATTCAATTGCAGGAATATGAAGCAATTCCGACGTCCGTAGGAGGACTCGACCTGACATCCGGAGTATCATAACGAGGTCACGTTACCGACCTGACCACGAAAGTGTTTGGAATCTCGGTATAAATCATTCAGTATAGTCCCTTAACAAACCTATCTTAGGAACACTGTGCTCGGCTCGTCATGCTTTCTAGAGAAGGAACCTCTGTTTGAAAAAAACACTTTCATACTAAAAAAAAAAAAAAAAAAAAAAAAAAACTCCTGATAACATCTTGTGAAGACTGACTCGACAAGTCAAAGCAGAATTTCTGCATCGAAGAAACTCATAATTTTGTTTTACTGTTAAGGTAAATTTCTATAGTAATATATATATATATATATATATATATATATATATATATATATATATATATATATATATACATACACAGACAAACGCATGCATTCCTGAAATTAATAATACCCCAATGATATTTCAAAATCAAGTTAGCCCGGCGCAAGTTACTGTAAATAGAATTTAAATTTTCAACCAGTGGAGTGTTTTATTCCGATTGTAATTGTCAAATTCCTAAAGCGAAGTTTGTTTTAGTTTGAAATGTGATCTAATTTCGATGTAAATTTTATAGTGAATGGGAGAGCGACATTCAGTGCCGGATTTCAGGGAGCATCTGCACATTTGAAGGCTGTACTAACGAACTTGTGGAAGATACCGAATTGGGTCATTTTTTTTTTTCCTTCAGAGCAGCCGACTGTGAAATACTTCGTTAAACTTGAGTAATTATCGTCGGAGCAATTAATGCATATAACTTTAGCCTAAATTTCATTACGTAGAATAATGGCTAGAGAAAGTTACCTTAACAGTCGAACAAAATTATGAGTTTCTTCGATGCGGAAATTCTGCATTAACTTGTCGAGTTAGTCTTCACAAGATGTTAATAGGGTAATTTTTTTTTCTTTCTTTTTCTTAATAGGAAAGTGTTCTTTTTCAAATAGAGGTTCCTTCTATAGAAGCATGTCGAGCCGAGCATAGTGTTCCTTATAAATTTTTGATATGAGATTATATTTGATGATTTATGCCCAGATTCAAAACATTTTCATGGTCAGGTCGGTAACGCGACCTCGTTCTGATACCCCGGATGTGAGTTCGAGTCCTCCACCGGCGTCAGAATTGCTTCATATCGTTCATTTAAATCTCAGGCTTTGTAGTGACAAGACTATGTAAAAAATGGTTAATACTATTACGTGCGTATCTGGTAAAAAGTGACCAATATACTGCATATGGATATGTTGAGTTATTGGACAAAGTGCTCATAGATACATATAGAATATCTTAAGGATGCTGAGCAGTAAAGGATGTTAGATTTGAAGTGATTCAATTGCCTCCCAAGAAATGTTGCATTTGAACTTTACAGTTTTGGTAATAATGAACTTGTAAAATATCGAAGGTATTTAATTTCATATAGTAAAAATATGTTCAAATAAAATGTGTTTACCAAGATAACTGGGCTGGATATTAAGTCACTGTTTTTATTGTTATTATTATAAAAGAAGTTGGAGGTGTGGCTCAAATTTAGCGTCACTCTGGGATTAATTCAGCCACTTTCTTACTAATGAAAATAGAGAGGTTAGCAACACTTGAAGCCACATTCCTCTCTCTCTCTCTCTCTCTCTCTCTCTCTCTCTCTATATATATATATATATATATATTATATATATATATATATATATATATATATATATATATATATATCGACATGTGAAAAATAAGAGACGTGCTAAATTGATTATAATTGTATGTATGGGTTGTTGTTCACCCATACACGTGCGCATGAGTAGATGAGTCACATGTTCCTGTATAACAGATACGACCTTGGCTTGCCTTTTATAGCCTAAATTGTTTATGTTTAAAGTCAACATAAGCCGTTGTTGATTATA
>NC_087201.1:132182506-132192506 GCF_015104395.2 Macrobrachium nipponense
TCCATGTACATATTTATCTCTATGATTCATATCTGTCATTTATACGAGCTTTCTTTGTAAACGGCAATCATATTTATACCCGTCTGCTAAGTAAAGGACGAGAAGTCGAAAGTCCTCGTAGCGTAAATCTATTGCTTCACTTTCCTTCGTGGATTTTGTATCTATATATATATATATATATATATATATATATATATATATATATATATATATATATATATATATATATAATATTATAGTATAATATATATGTGTGTGTGTGTGTGTGTGTGTGTGTGTGCGCGTGTGATCGTTTGTCGTGACTTGAAAATGAAAACTTAGAAAGCAGTCAATATTTATATTTCTTGACCTATGGGCGACTTAGGTGCAAATTACGTATGTATTTAGGCCTTTCATTCGTGAACAAAAATTTGAGAGGCCCAGATTTATAATGAATTCAAGTTGCAACTGTAGAGTCTAGCTTGGTAGCGTATAAAATTACATGCCATGCTAAGATGCCCTCACGACAGTAGCAACCCCCCCCCCCCCCCCCCCACCCCCCCCCCCCCCCCACCCCCCCCCCCCAAAAAAAAAAAAAAAAAAAAAATTACAGGCATCTTAAACAATTATCGAGAGATGTCGAATAACTGTATTTTAATGGCAAATTTCTTGTCAGAATTTTCTAGTTCAGTACTCGTTCAAACAGTGCTACGACTCTATGAACAAAATGATATGTTTGCATTATGTGTTTCATAGTTGGGCTTAGGAATTGACATTGAAAGGAAGTTGCAATATCAGAAGGATATATGAGCAGCCTTATAGATCTGTTCCTCCCCACCAAATATTCAAGAATGATTTTTCATCATTGGAAGTGCAAGCAACCAATCAATCAAACGTTATCCTGATTCAATCGTTTCCAGGAAGCAACTTGTACAAGTCAATATTATTTCACGGCTATGTTTTTATTTAATGTATGTATCGTATTCTCATTGATCTGTCTTAATAAACTTTTTGGAAAATGAAAATAAAAATGAAATAACGCCTACTTCAAATTGTGAACACTCACTGTAATCACCGAAATTATTGCAATTGTTAATTTAAAAATCTTGCAAATTTAATGGTTCCGCTGGTTGTGCTGTTATGTTTTCAGACAGAAAATATTTTTCATTCTTTCGGTGACGAATTTCTTGAAGCTTTTTTTTATCATTATTTTGTGGGGATCATTTTGGTTTACTTAACTGTGTAGAGAGCATGTAATAAGAATTAGGTATATATATGCATATGTATATGTATGTATTTAAATACATATATGTGTGTTGTGCAAGTGTATATATACATGTATATGTATATTACATTGATATATACATATAAGTAAATATAAAATAAATCAATATGCTATATATATGTACTATATATATATATATATATATATATATAATATATATATATGTGTGTGTCTGTGTGTGTGTATTCATGTATGTATAATGATTATTCAGCCTTGTGTTCAAAAGCAAAGATAGTAAACGAATAACATTAAACTTGTCCCTTGGAGGTTTGTCTAGTCGCGTTCGTTAAGCAGTTTTCTATGGCCGCCGCCCTGTCGCTCGTCGCTAAAATGTAATTATTTGTCTGCATAACGTGAACTTTAGTTATCTGTCAACAACGTGATTAAACTGCGAGTCACGCTGCTGTGTGACAGAACTATTAATATGTCAAGGATTAAAACCGGTTAAATTTCGCTTGCTCAATCTATGTCATGTTTTGTCCTCCGCCAACTCACTCCCTCTTTATTTGGAGAGCATCGTTTCAGCCGTAGAAAATCACGTTGTAGAATGGTAGTGTTTATGGGGAAATTTTACGATCAATGAAATTTGTTACACGAGGCTGTATATCCACAGAGTATCTGTGTGAGGTAATTCCCTACAGAAATGTTTCTAAATGTCTTTAGCTATACTCTGTTTTTTTCCATCTGTCCATCCGCCTGTGGTGTTTTTGTATGGTAACACTGCGTCCCGTGCTTTAATAGTTACGGTATGTGCAAGTTTTTAGGTATATAAAAGGTTATCTGGGTGTACATTTGCAACTGAAAAGTGTTTTAGTAATTTACTGTATGCGAAGTACACCGTTAATATTCGAAATAGGATATTATTATTATTGTTGAATGTAAGCTGAATGTAACTATCTAAAGCCCGGGACGCAGTGTTACCATACGGAAACACCACAGGCGGATGGACAGATGGAAAAAAAACAGAGTATAGTCAGATACATAAAGACACAGTATCGGTGTGATATAAAGAATTAACTGCAGATGGTTCATCATAAGAAATGCCTGTACATAGCGTGATATTTAGTATCATTTCAGTTAATTAAGGCTTTTTTTTTGAGCTTTCAATTCAGTTTACCCCTTTTGAAGACGTCAAGGTCACAGTGAATAAGGCGCTGTAATACATTTATATTACATTTTCTTTATACCACATGAACACCTATAGCCAAATGTTACTGGTCCGCTGGTATAGTGGTTAGTATCGTGACATGCCACTCAGATGTGGCTGGTTCGCGCCTCACCCAGGGCGATGGAAAATCACTGGCTCTGTATCGTGATCAGTTACCGCTGCAGTGTGGGGTCTGCGGTGGGAGGTTGAAACTAACATTCTTTGGAAGCTTGAATTTCTAGTCAGTAGCCCCCGTAAATATAGATTTCATCTACTGAAATAATAATTATGATATGATTTAGATATTGCAATAATACACATGGGCAAAACTATGGATGATATCCGCAATGTTTTTTTATGTCAACACTTACACTTATCAAACCCTCTATGCATCTTCCAAGCACGCTCGTGATTTCTATAGCCTCTCTTCTTTCAAGAGTCAGGTCCATCGATCTTTTGTTGCTAAACCCCATCTTTCTCCCCTCCTTCTCCTTTAGGTGATTAATCTTGAGGCCTTAGGTAGGATAGTGCATTCTGTCTCCCGTCCCGCCGGCCTCCGGAGATAAAAAGAACGCTAATATTCATAGATATTTACCAGCGCCTTTCATCCTGCAAACACTTCGTAAAGTGATTCTCGTGTATGTATAGAGACGCACACATACATTGAACTAAGAAGTATGTGTATGTAACAATACATTTCAGTACGGAGTTCATTACCATAAACACTTTTAACATTAAAATATCGCATTTATTGCCCAAGAACTATTCATTTTTACTATGACTTTATTCACATATTTGATGTTTATTACGACTTTATTCACATGTTGATGCATTTCTTCACATTATGATTTTTCCCCTAGGGAGTTAGTGCCGTCAGTGGACCTCATGCGGTTCACTGTAGGCATTACTTAATTTTCTTTGCAGCGTGCCTTCGGCCCCTAGCTGCAACCAATTTCGTTCCTTTTACTGCACCGCCTTTCATATTCTCTTTCTTCATCTTACTTTCCACCCTCTCCTAACACTTGTGCATAGTGCAACTGCGAGGTTTTCCTCCTGTTACACCTTTCAAACTTTTTACTGTCAATTTCCACTTCAGCGCTGAATGACCTCATAGATCCCAGTGCTTGACCTTTGGCCTAAATTCTATATTCAACTCAACACATTATAATTTCAACTTGATCATGGCCGCATACGCAAACATACACCCAAACGCAAACTGAACCGTTCATGGAAATGCAGGGGCTTGGGGCGGGATGGGGGGAGCGGTGGGGGGAGTTCAATTGGGAGGGTGTTTTTGAAAAGGGGTAGAAATGGTTCGGAGCAATTTTGTAGACCAATAGAGCTGACGGATGGGCCATTGATTTTCAATAAGCAATTTATAGTTACGAAGAGAAAAGTTCCAAGAGGCCTTTGTTGGGGTTTTGACAGCCTGACAGACGCGTCCAATTATAAATACGGAAGATTATAAGATTTCGACTTATTCATCGGGGTCCCGTTGGGTTTTTTTCTTAATTAGTTTGTAGTTTGTGTATTTTCTTTGCATCGCTATATCGTTTGGACAAACTAACAAATAGTTTTGCATTTAAAATGAATGCTTGAAAATGAAGCTTGATCTGAGTTAAGCTATTTTATTTTTCTTTTATGGATTTGTTCAAGCGCAATATTTAACGAGGTCAATTGCTTATTCTTTCTGTATATGTTAAATCACATTAATTCCATTTTCTATTCTACGGGATTTTTCTTATTAATAAATATTACCACTTTTATATTGGATTTCTCTTATATTGCTACCATTAAGCTCACCTTTTTTAAATAGGACGGGTATAAGAAAATGTCGGGACAATTAGAGGCCCTTACTGAATTCAAAACGTCCACCTGTCTTAACGGCAGCAATTTTCATTGAACGGCGAAGAAAAGATTTCCAAGGTTTTCGAAATGAAGTTTTTCTTGATTTCTTGCCATTTCTCGTGATCATTCTTCGCTTGCTTGGTATTCTGATCCAAGTAATGATAAGACCTTATAAGTATAATCTTACTGGTTTTAAATGTCTATTGTTAACGACAGGAGGGTAAGAAGAACTGAAAGAAAAAAATTAGACCCTTTATTCTTTACAGGTGATTCAATCTGTCATCGGAAATTAGACAGGGAGAATAGCCTCGTTGACAGCGATAGCATTCTCCATGTTCTGTTGAGCTGATCCGGTAAGAACGAAATCCCTGTACGTGCGCGGGCAAAAATAATCATTGTTGATCAAACTGATAGAGAGACACAGCACTGGAAATCGAGGTCAAACTGAGGATCTATTGAGTCCATTTTGTGCGCGCGCGACGAAAATAATAACCGCTGACCGAACCGGGTCATCTTGACAAATTCCGAGTTGCTAGATAGAGACTTAGGACTTAAAATCGAGGTCAGACTAAGGAGGATCTGCTGACCCTCGGCTTCTTCTGTTGTGTAGCAGACGAGAGCGAGCGAAGCAGAACAACCGATGATTTGTAAAAGGGAAGCGCTGCGAGCGGAGTCACCAAGCAAAAGAATCGTGTTATTTCCTCGCCAACACTGCAGGGGGTCGCTTCGACTTTCAATATCCTTCTGAATGGATTTGCTGCAAAAGTCATTCTCATTTTTACCTGGACGATGTCCCAAGCATTTCTTCCTTTCTTGCGCCTTTTTTTTTTTTTTTTACCTTTCCTTGCCTCGTTGCTTTTCTCATCTTTTTTTATTTAAGGAAATTCATTGATTTGTTTGTTTGTGTACTGTGCCTGATTCGTTCTTTGGTTTTATTTAGATTCATTTGTGTATGTTTATTCATTTCTTCCTTTGTTGCACACGCTGAACTTGAGCCACTGGTTGTACTACCAAAAGTCTTAGATTTATTCGTTATTTTGGTTACTGTTTTGATCCATTATTATTATTATTATTATTATTATTATTATTATTATTATTATTATTATTATTATTATTATTTTTATTATTATTATTATCATTTCGGTGCTCACGCACGCACAACACAGTAATGTAATTTCCGTTACCATTTAGAATCATTGTCAGAGCGTCTAGGCCTATTTTTCATGACATATCCTTTCGCCCTTTATGTAGGACTTTGAAGGACTTGTACATAAATATGACAGTTTCTGAAGTTAGCCTCTCTCTCTCTCTCTCTCTCTCTCTCTCTCTCTCTCTCTCAAAAGTCTGTGCCATCGTCCCCTTCGGATATGCATTTGCAAAGAACAGTCTCCCGAAAATTCCTTGAAAAATTTTACGTCTTCATATTTTCTAGTTTTTATCGTAGCCGTGTTATTAAGGTCTCTCACAGGATGCAGGCAAATTGATTTGATATGCCTCGCAGTTTGTGAGGGAAATTAAAACGTTGGTACTAGTTGTAGATCTGACGCGTTCATTTTGTTTTACCTTGTAGACAACCTGACTTATCTGTCACTCTGCTGCAAGAATTTCCCTTATTCTATGCGATTCTAACAGTCTCCCTCCTGGCTTTTTTTTTCCAACCTTCTGTTGTTTCCTCCTTCTGTTAATACCCTTGCATCTATGCATAATGCTTGATATTCCCGTTAGAATTAATCATTAAAAGTGTCTGTCACTGTATTGAGGGTATCTGTCCTTTGGCAGAGGCGTTGGCTTCTTATAGACAGCCCATAGCTCACCACGGTTCATCCCTTTTCGTTTTCTGTAAAAGAAAACTATTGAGATGGCTTTGTCTGTCCGTCCGCAATTTTTTATTCGCCCCCAGATCTTAAAAAAATACTGAGGCTAGAGGGCTGCACATTGGTATGTTGATCATCCACCCTCCGATCATCAAACATACCAGATTGCAGCACTCTAGCCTCAGAGTTATAGTTAGCCATAATCGAGCTTTTGACCACCATCAGGCCGTGATTAAAGTTTCTTGGGCCGCGGCTTATACGAAATTACACAGAGACCACGGAAAGTTGGATCTATTTTCGGTGACCTCGATTATTCGCTGTACAGAAAACTCGATATCGCCGAAGAAACTTCGCCTCATTTTTTTACTAGTTTATTCCGTTTTACCAAAGGTGTCGTGATTAGCAGAAGCAGCAGACGAACAGGGATTAGGGTGACCTTCCAAAGGTTATTTTCAGACGTGGCTTTCATAGCAGATTCTCTCTGTACTGTTAGCAAGAGCGTATTGACCTGCAAATTCTTGCTAGCTTTGTGATCCTCCAGGCCATTAGCCCCAGTTTTCACCCGGTGTTATTAAACTCACCTGTGCGACGGCCCCCGTTATCTGTTGAACTTCAGAAGTTGAACCTAGTTCTGGTCATTATTTAAATATAACTTTGTTTTTAAGAAGTCGACAATCTTTTCTTCGCTGTTCGTCAAAATGGCTGAGAACATTTTCAATTCAGTAAGAGCATCTAATTATCCTGACATTTTTCTTCTGGCCATATCATTGTTTAAAATGTGCATTAGATGATAGATATATAAATAGAAATCTGTTATGATAATGGGGATTTATTAAGATTAAATCCCGCATAACTTAAAACAACTGAATCAGCATGATTTAGGATGGATAGAGAAAAATAAGCAATTCATCTCTATAATTATTGTGCTTGAGTAAATCAAGAAAAGAAAAATAATGGCGGTAACTGATGTCAACCATAACTTTCATGCATTACTTTATAAGCAAAACTTTAACAAACAAATTAACAGCATAAACTACGATATTTTAATATTTATCCTTTTTGTAATTATTTTAACGAAAACTGCCTCCTACCGTAGCAGCGACAATACCGAAATGAAATTTGAACCAAAAAAAAATAAATAAATAAATAAATTGGAATGACTAAAGCCTCACATTAAGATAGTGCTTGCATATATTGAATTCTAGGGATACGCATCAGGGTACTTTAGTGAATGGCTCCCAGGAGGGGCAATAAACTTGCAACTTGCACAGCCCGGTATCACTTTACGAGACTGGAAGGGATTCCAGCTCTGTGTATAGTTCTGGCGTATCTGCCAAATCAGAGAAAGTGAAAATAATTCTCATCTGCTGAAGTGCATTATAGACTACTCCCTGGACACATACGGTATAGATGGAATTATGTTGTAAAAGAACATAATTCCATCTTTTTGTATCAGTCACGAATATATGTATATATATATATATATATATATATATATATATATATATATATATATATATATATATATACATATTGTTTGGAGAGACAGAGAGACTTCGACATATGTTTTGTTTTTTATATTTTTGTACATGTAATGTTCTCTTTGGAATAGTTTTTTCAATGAATAAATCAACAAGAACAATATGTTAAGGAAATGTAACGAATTGAAAAAGAAAGGATTATATATATATGTATATATATATATATACATATATACGTGACTGGTAAAAATGTTCTTTTACAGCATAATTCCATCTCATAAAAGGAGCCCATAAAACGCCAAAATATAGAAAGTAAGTACTATATTTCAGAGACAGCAGTCTCTGAAATATAGTACTTACTTTCTATATTTTGGCGTTTTTTAATAGGCTCCTTTTATTAGATAAATATATATTATAATATTATATATATATTTAATAATATATATATATATATGTCTGTATGCTTGTATGGAGCATGTATGTATGTATGTATGTATGTAAATATGTATGTATGTATGTATGAGTGGAATCGTGTGGGTAAAGCATTCTCTCATACTGTTAGTACTGGAAACTATTGCAAGTGGGTATTTTTTTTATGATCACTTATTCTTTTTCTTATAGCCTACGTATCCTACCGTTCAATACCCGATTTCTGGAAGAAAAGTGTCAAACACAGCACCATACAATTTTCCGGGTAATAGGTCGTTCCGTTATGGCAGCGCCCTATAACTTCCTCTGAGAACCTAATAAATATAGAAATCTTTTCGTATCGTTATTTTCTGCGGCACATGTCAAAGAAAATGTAGTCCATTTTAGTCAGGAACACGGGGTCACCGTAATACCCAGTCTGGGCATTTAGTTTTCAGTTAGTGTTTGCCAAAATGAAAATGATAACTGCAAATGTGATAACAGAATGAAAGTGATAACTGCAAATGTGATAACAGAATGAAAATGATAACTGCAAACGTGATAACAGAATAAAAATGATAACTGCAAATGTGATAGCAGAATGAAAATGATAACTGCAAATGTGATAACAGAATGAAAATGATATCTGCAAATGTGATAACAGAATGAAAATGATAACTGGAAAAGTAATATTACAAAATGAAAATAATCGTAAAAGTAATATTACAAAATGAAGATGATAACTGTAAAAGTTATATCATAATTATAATAAAATGAAAACAACAACTGTAGAAGTGATATCATAATACAATGAAAATGATAACTGTAAAAGTGAAATCATAATTATGACAAAATGAAAACAACTGTAGAAGTGATAACATAACACAATGGAAATGATAAATGTAAATGCGGTATTGTAAGAAAAGGAAAATAAGAACGGTAAAAGCTACATAATAAGTATAACAAAATGGGAATTATAGCTGTAAAAGTGATTTAATTATAACAAAATGGAAATGATATCTGTTCCACAATCGATGATATCCATTATTAAAGGAATTAATAAAAAATATAAAATAATTATAATAAAAATAAAATAAAGATAATAGATAATTAAATAAAATAATTAAAAAATAATAAAGACTATAAACAATAGTGACACGAGGAATAGCAACGAATATTACATAATAGAAGCACAAAGAGGAAGAAAATAGTAGTAAACTCAAAGACATTAATGGAGCAGAGCAGCATGCACTCGAATTTATTCCGCGCGCCTGTTATTTCGTATTCTGGGAGAGGGCGTCAAAAATCTAATTCTGTAATGCACTGGAGTGATTTTTTTATATCGGGTGCCTCATCACTTCGTCGGTCTAGTGTGTTCTCCTCTGGGGTCCTTTGATGAGAGGCGGATGGCACCGAGGTTACGGTATCTTGTTCTGTCCGAGGAATGTTTTCTGTATTGCAGTGGGTACAGATTCGTATATGACTAGAAATTATTTTACAGATTTAGGATAGTGAAAAAATGCTTTCTAACTCCGAGTTATTTTACAAATTTTGGATAGTGAAAAAATGCGTTCTGACTAGAAATTATTTGACAAATTTTGGATAGTGAAAAAATGCTTTGTGACTAGAAATTATTTGACAGATTTGGGATATGAAAAAATGCTTTCTGACTAGAAATTATTTGACAAATTTAGGATAGTGAAAAAATGGTTTCTGACTAGCAATTATTTTACAGATTTTGGATAGTGAAAAAATGCTTTCTGACTAGAAATTATTTCAAAAATTCAGGATAGTGAAAAAATGTTTTCTGACTAGAAACTATTTTACAGATTTAGGATTGTGAAAAAATGCTTTCTGACTAGAAGTTATTTTACAAATTTAGGATAGTGAAAAAATGCTTTCTGACTAGAAACTATTTTACAGATTTAGGATAGTGAAAAAATGCTTTCTGACTAGAAGTTTTTTGACAAATTTTGGATAGTGAAAAAATGCTTTCTGACTAGAAATTATTTGACAAATTTTGGATAGTGAAAAAATG
>NC_087201.1:132197506-132200006 GCF_015104395.2 Macrobrachium nipponense
TGTATTTCTTCAGCATTACCGAAGTTAGAGCTGTTTGACATTGATAACAATAGAGGTAATATTATCCTCGGTTTTAAATCGTACGGATTTTCGCGAACCAGCGAAAAAATATTGCCCAGGTCATGTGAAAAGCCCTTTTGTAAGTAACTCCCATTTCATCGTATGAGGGCCGGGGAAGGCACAGGGGAGGAAGGGGGGGAGGTGGTTAAGTACCCTCCCTCACTTCCCCTCCCTACCCCCACCCTCACCCCCTGACTTCCAAATAACATCGTGTGTCTGCTGAATTTCGACCAATCAATAGAGTGATGTATGAGCGTGGAGCGCTCCCGCCCGCCCTCTAATTTAAAAGCAGAATGACCATTAAGTATTCATGCCCTTGTTGGTGGCTGTGTGTACGCCATGGACACTCTACACCCAAAACACGTGAGCGATCACACTGGCACACGTGTAGTATATACACAGTCCCACGATCACCCTAACGAGGAAAGGGAGATCCACGTAAGAATTATGCATTCTAATAAATGTTCGTTCCGTGTTCCGTTCGAGCGCCTTATAATCTTCTATAAATACTATTTTAGATGGAAATGTTTTTTAAGACCATAATTCAGCAGTCTACGTTCGAAGGCAGCATTTGAGTGAATGGCGAATATGTTTCGTGTAATAAAAGATAAATAAAATCAAAATGATTAGTCAATACGAGATTGGGTCTGTCATTACTAGACGAGGGATGAGATTGTCGAAGATCTGATGGCATCCGTTGTACCTCTTGCAAACGACGAGGAGCTTGAATAATGCCATGGAGGATTTTTTTTTCTTTGTGTTTGTGTGTGTGTGTTTGTTTGTGTGTTGGGGGTGGGGGGGTGGGGAGGGGGGGGGGGTGGCGCTTATCTTGGGGGAGGAGGGACCCGCCGCCGAGAATGCGGGTGGTGTTTGAAAAGGAGAAAAATTATTCTTCCCTGCCGAGATTGGTGTGCTGTGGTTTAGCGGAGGAGGAGGAGGAGGGGGGGGGGGTTTTAGGGGGTACGAGTTTGGGTAGGAAGGGAAGCTCCTATTTGTTTTCGAGAAGCTTCCCTCCTGAGTCTGTAGAGGCCGCTAGGCTTGACAATGAATCATTGGTCTTGGCACTTTCTTAATGCCCGCCCAGACGTAAACAAATGCGTCCAATGTATACGAATGGTGAGGACCAACCAACCCTTCCCTCAGTGCCAACCCCTCCCCCTCGCTCGCCCTTCGGGATATCCCTCACACTCGCACACACACACACTCATACTCGGACAGCTTTGTGAAACATGCTACTGTTTCTTCGCTCTCTCTCTCTCTCTCTCTCTCTCGACAGCTTTGTGAAACATGCTACTGTTTCTTAGCTCTCTCTCTCTCTCTCTCTCTCTCTCTCTCTCTCTCTCTCTCTCTCTAGACAGCTTTGTGAAACATGCTACTGTTTCTTCGCTCTCTCTGTCTGTCTGTCTGTCTGTCTGTCTGTCTCTCTCTCTCTCTCTCTCTCTCTCTCTCTCTCTCTCAGACAGCTTTGTGAAACATGCTACTGTTTCTTCGCTCTCTCTCTCTCTCTCCTCTCTCAGACAGCTTTGTGAAACATGCTACTGTTTCGTAGCTCTCTCTCTCTCTCTCTCTTTCTCAGACAGCTTTGTGAAACATGCTACTGTATCTCAGTTTTCTGTCTGTCTCTCTCTGACAGCTTTGTGAAACTTGCTACTGCATCTTAGCTCTCTCTCTCTCTCTCTCTCTCTCTCTCAGTCTTGTCTTCTCTCCTCTCTCTCTCTCTCTCTCTCGTCTCGTCTTTCTCATCTCTACTCTCTCTCTCTCTCAGAAGAAGAAGAATCGTTAATAAACGTCTGTGTCCCAAGGAAGGTACTACCAAAAAGTAAGTCTGAATTTGCCTCTGTGCTCAGCAAACTTGGCCGTTCTTCCTCTTCGGCGAATTCATGGCATAATTTAGAATTTTAATTGGCATCCCATTAGCATACTTGAAATATCATTTTTCGGTACAGCACCCGGCCAGTGTTTCGAGACGTAAGAATTATTATTTCCATTCAAGGTCATGAATATAAATGACGACTAATGTAAGCTCATACTAATTACAGTATGTAAAGGGTAGGTTTGGTAATGATGTTTTCCAGGTCTTATATATACTTTCATTAGTATTGTAGTGCATATTAAAAAGATTCATTTGATTTACACACACACACTATAATAGATAGTATATATATATATATATATATATATATATATATATATATATATATATATATATAAGTGACAAAAGAGGGGTACCTACAGCCTTGTACTTTCTTCCCAGGTATTTATGGGTGAGGTTGTTAGCCCCATGACCTATTCTTTGACCTCAGCAGATGCTGGCACCCATCTGCAGCTGGGTGTCTGATGAGTGGGGATACACATTGTCATCATATAGTGGGATAGGTCATTACAGTAAGAGGATGGAGGATGTATGCCCATCCTCTATACATGTGTGGAGGATAAAATG
>NC_087201.1:132207506-132217506 GCF_015104395.2 Macrobrachium nipponense
ATGCAGCAGCCTGACCCAAATCCATGGATTACTATTTGCAGCGGAGATTGCAGTGCGGGAACACAGGTCAGACCACCGCCAGGAGTAATTATGCTCACATAAATAGCAAGAAAACAATGCTTCCGACCCACAATTTTTGCTTGTCGGGTCAATAGTCTTTCCCTTGGTATGCACTGACCTTAAGAACAAAAGAATGACTTAGCACCGTTTTGCTCAGGGCGTTCAGTAAGTGAGTATTATTCCAGGGTTGATTTAAACTGCACCATTCTTTTTCTACTGTCGAAATGTATATTTTTCCTTGGAATTTACTGGTCTAGGCCAGTGTGCTCCTGAATGGAATTTTCCAATTATTTGGATTAAGGTTAGATTAACGTTGCTGTATTTTGCAATACTACTGACATGAAATTCCTTGCCGTGTGGTTATTTTGGGTAGATGATTTAGAATAACATGAATATTCTTGATATGCGCAGGTGAAATGGTACTACCCGAAGCTCGTAACTTTTGATATATTTTCGTCTTTCGCGTGAAGTATGAAGGGGGTCTGATTCAATATACACCCTTTGAATTCACATGTTCATAAAACGTCTAATACTTGCCTTTGCAATTATAAATGACTAGAATACATATCTGATCGATAAGCGCAGATTAGAATATCTTTAAAGAGAAATTTCGTTTACAGTGAACGACGTGTACATCACATTAACAAAAAACAAAAGTATCAAGTTTATGACGAAATATTTTATCATAATTATATTGACTGGTATTCACTCGTATTTTTATTTCATTTTATTTTATGTGAAATTCTCAATATTTAGCGATTCATTATAATTAAAACGATAAACGTTTTTATACAAGTACTGCCATTTTTGAAATAAAACTAGTATCCGAACAACAATTAATTTGTTTACATTTTCAAATGCGTATGGTCATCATATTTATAATTTATTTTCCTTTAATTTTTTTCGCTCACATTGTCCTATAAAGTTTTGTCAGTATCACCGTAAAGAGAACATTTAATTTCTCCTCCATTAATTTTTCATTCGTAAATGGTGCGTTTCGTCGGGACATCATTTCTCAAAGTTCGTTCATATCAAGTGGCGAAAATACAAGACAATTTGTCTAAATCGCGATAACTGATCGAGATGTAGAAAGTTATGGAAAACGGGGCTGTTTTAACTGCATAAAAGAGAAGTGATGATCATCCAAATTGCACCCAGGAATCAAGCAACAAGAGCGAAAATCCTTAGGAGGAAACAGTGAACCGAGACAAATGCGCGAAATCAAACTAAGACCAGCTCACTATTATGAAAAGCGCAAGTTTTAAGTGAAAGTGGAGGTCGTTGGAAAAAGCGAGATTAATAGATTCATTCGTATTATTAGTTATGAGGTGAAGGGCTTTTCGGAATCCAAAAGGATATTTAGCCTAAAGCTACAAAGAAAGGTTTTTTTGTGGGGGGTGGGGAGGGATGCGTTATTTTCATCGTGTTTTGCAGAGTACTGAATTTTTAAATGCATTTAATATAAAAGTATCATTGGGATATAAAAACGGCTTTAGAGAAATTAATGTTAGAATACAAACTCCCTAGAATACAGAATTGTAATCTATTGCTAGAATTTATTTTATCTTGCCTGCAAAAGCACACAAAGAAAAAGTAGAAAAAGTGAATTGTTTTTAAAAGAATTTTTTTTTTTTTTTCGGAAAGCCGAAAAATCCCTCGCTCCGCATGTAGGTATGAAAAATGTTTGGCAAAAAGGCGATTTTCCAAATAGTTCCATTACGTTGTTAGAAAACGCACCAATTTCGCACAGGGAAAAGAATTACACGAAGATAGACAGTTTTCGGCATCGCAGTTTACGCGTGGAAGCAACACACTGCAAGTGTTCGGACGTGGCCGGTAAATACCCCGGCCGTGATTCGAGCTATGATCTTAGGAAGCTTATCAGGAGGGAGATTTAGACCTTCTTCTCTCTCTCTTTCCCCGAACCCTCCCTCTCTCTCTCTCTCTCTCTCTCTCTCTCTCTCTTCCTACCACCTCTCTCTCCCCCCTTGGGACTTCATTGCCGTCTATCATGGTAATCCTCTTAACTGCTTGGTCTGACCAGTGTCCAAATGAGTGCAATTTTCGTAGTTCTGGCCTTGAAAAAAAGACGCAAAAAAAAACGTACAAATGGGGTTGACGGAACGTAGGCAGGCTCTCCCACTTTTCAGCCCTGTGCCTGCGGTATTAGTTATTTGACTTTAGACCTCAGAAACAGTGCGAATAGTGAGAGGCTTCCAGCTTTTAGTGTACGGGCGACAATACTTGTATGTGAACCATCACAGTTACAAGACTACTGAAATAGGTACAAAAATTCCGCGAATAAAGGAATAGTTTTTGTAGCATGCAAAGGGAGAGTGAGGGAGATGAAAGAAGGAAGTCAAATTAACAAAGGAACGGAGGAAAATGTAAGAGAAAGAGGAAATTAAACTGTATACAGAATAAGTCACGGCAAGGTTCAAAGTGATTCCCTCTAAGGAAATGTAACGCCGATGTGAAACTGCCATTTCCTAAGAAGAAAACTTTCATCTGAAAGACGTGGGTTCTTTGGATACAAATACATACACACACACACACATATATATATGTATGTGTTTTGTGTGTGTGCATGTGTGTGTACGCGTTTTTAAAAAGCCACTAGAAATTAGAAAATCAAGTCCGTTTTTTGATACCGGTACAAGGGCTTCTGTATATTGCGTTCACATCTTTGGGGTATCCCCGAAGATGTGTACGAAATACACAAAAGCAGTTGGTACCTGATCTTTCAATTGTTACCTTTTCAGTGGTATTTTGCGTTCACATTTGTCACGTACAGTTTTGGACTTATTACTGAACGTTGTATATATATATATAATATATATATATATGATATATATATATATCTATCTATATATATATATATATATATATAGAGAGAGATAGACATATATATATATATATATATATTATATAATATATATATATATATATATATACTATATCTATTATATATATATATATATATATACATATATATATATATATATCATATATATATATATATATATATATATGTATATATAATATATATACTATAGAATAGATAGATAGATATGTATCTATATATATATTACATATATGTATGTAGATATATATATATATATATATATATATATATCTATATATATATATGTATATAGTAACCTCACCATGTGAGACATCGAAGGTCTAAAACCACTCCGTATTATGCAGAACATATAAATGTTGATTAAAAAACAGAAATTTTCTTCTGTAATAACTACGAAATATGAGAAATCCTTCCATATGAAATAAAATAAGAGAACAATTTTGGTAGGTAACATCCAAAATACACGTGCCTTACTCGATAGAAATTTGGATTCTTTGTTGGCTATATGATGATTTTGTTTATGAAGTGATGGAATGGCAAAAAAAAGGAAAAAAAAAAAAGAAACGGTCTTGCGAGAACTGATTCCGAGAAGATTTACAATGCAAAAAAGACCTGGAATAAGATTGACACCGCTTCATCGACGGTATATCTTCTTATCCAGAATTCTCTGGAATTCAAATACTCCTCGTACTGTTGATGATCATTTTCACGAGGTATTTTGACGTTTTTCATTTGAATACCGTTTCACTGTAATGGCTTCTTTTAACTCTGACTTTCGTATCTGGTTTATCTTAGGAAGCAACTCTTTATTTGTTATTATTCTGTATTTGTAAGGTTATGGGGATTTTCTTTGTCTTCACGGACTTTGTAGAGCAGCATAAGCGTTCATATATCTAGTGATCTTTGGAACGTAGTTAATATTCTTAGTAGACGAACATTACTGTATCCTCTCTCTCTCTCTCTCTCTCTCTCTCTCTCTCTCTCTCTCTCTCTCTCTCTCTCTCTCATTAATTCAGAGACAGTTGAAAGACATCATATGGGATTTCGCATTTCCCCTGGAATGAAAATATGCGAGAAATATTTTCATTCCAATAAAATGACAATATTAACTTAAACGTTTTAGATTGTGTTTTTAGGAGTAATGTGGTTTGAGCATCGTATAGTTTTTATTGCATGGGCGTGACCTCAGCACACTCTGTGCTAACGAATTGCTGACCAGGAATATTCAGCTTATAGGAATTTTTCAAAGGCTCCTTCTCTCGTTAAGTTATATGTCTTGTGTTGAATTATGTGTTGTGCTTAACGTTACCTTTTATACACAAAGCTTAGATAACTTTATTATTTTATTCAATGAAGTTGTGTTCAAAAGAAATTATAGGAAGAAATCCATAGTTTTGATCTCACAGCATAGACCCCTATAGATTTTCGCTACCTGTCAATTTCCGTCTAGAAGTCAGTTTCCTTTGTCATGAATAAGTTATTTTGAAAGTCGACCTCCTCCCTTTTCCTTTAACTGTATTTCAATAGTTCAGGACATGTGATATTTGCTCTCGAATTCCATTCGACACTTCTCGAAAGATCATCAGCGATTATTCGAAATTTGCTCTCAAATTCCATTCGACATTTTTCGAAAGATCATCAGTGATTATTCGAAATTTGCTCTCGAATTCCATTCGACACTTTTCGAAAGATCATCAGTAATTATTCGAAAACTCGTAGTTTTGTTCTTGAATTAAAAGTGTCATGAAAGCGAAACTAAACCCAACTAAAATAATATGTTTTTATCTGCTTAATCTTACATATACCACTGAAAAGAATAAACATAACCACGTGATTGCATTACAAACAAGGCAATTTCACATAGAATATCGAATTCCCAAGAACAGAGATTTATGAGGTATTACTACTAAACTCGTAATGATCACACACAAAGGTAACAAATAATATTCGAAAATGGCTACTGTCATAGATGATAAATAACTTTACGGTAAAAGCCATAGTAGCTTATGAGAAAAATGTTCCATGTTACAATGAGAGCGAATGAAATATTCCGTTCTCATAGAGGAAGCCGTTATTCCCTGCGAATATACTACTCTAGTGCATTTTAATTTTAGCGTAGTTGTCTCTCTCTGAAGTGTGTGATCATGTCATGATGGTACTGCTTTTATGTGTGAATGTGTATGAAAAGATGTTACTGCTTTTGTGTATGAATATGTATGAATAGATTTTACTGCTTTTCTGTATGAATGTGTATTAAAAGATTTTACTGCTATTGAGTATGAATGTCTATTAAAAGATTTTACTGCTTTTGTGTATGAATGTGTATTAATGGATTTTACGAAATTATTACTTTACTTTTGTAATGCTGTGACCTGTTACGATCTTCACACAATTAGTAAATGATACAACAATTACTATTGATGATAATCACGCGAAGGATGATGAAATCGATGGTAATTATTTTCATCATCATCATTATTGCTGTTTTGTTGGTAATGAGTATTATAGACACTCAATTGTCTGTATGTAAAATGACTAGTTTTATCGTCCAACATTGCAGTTCATTGGCTACTTGGCATAGGTCAACAACATGTTTGGTAAATGCAAGTTAGGTCATCGATTTTTGTCACTTGCGATCTCTCACTGTCTCTCTTCCTCTCTCTTACTCTAAATAACCAAAAGATTTGATGGGCAAAGGTTCATCTGTTTTCCTTGATTTCGCATGCCCCCCCCCCCCCCCCCCCACCCCCCCCCCCCCTCTCTCTCTCTCTCTCTCTCTCTCCTCTCTCTCTCTCTCTTCTTCCTTCTTTTCAAAAATCAGAAGATTTGCTGTACAAACTTGTTTCGATTTTCCTAAATTTTGTCTCTCTTCTCTCTCTCCTTCTCTCTCTATCTCTCTCCTCTCTCTTCTCTCTCTCTCTAATCAGAAGATTTTGCTGGATAAAACTTAGTTCCATTTTCCTTAAACTTCGAATTTTGCTTCTCTTCTCTCTCTCTCTCTCTCTCTCTCTCTCTCTCTCTCTCTCTCTCTAAAAAATGAGAAGATTTGTGTGACAACCTTGTCGATTTTCTTAACTTCTAATGCTCTCTCTCTCTCTCTCTCTCTCTCTCTCTCTCTCTCTCTCTCTCTCTCTCAAAAATCAGAAGATTTGCTGGACAAACTTGTCGATTTTCTTAACTTTAAAAGCTCTCTCTCTCTCTCTCTCTCTCTCTCTCTCTCTCTCTCTCATTCGAGGAAGAAGAAGAGGAAAATTTTACTAATGGTTCATAAATACCACACGGGAGCATTACTGTGTTATCAGCCCTTCATGATTCCCCTGACTGCGATGGGAACTCCACTTACCTATCCAAAGCTAACTACAGAACTACATACGCAGTGCTGTTGTTAAACTTGTGTGTGGTTGTGTGTGTGGTGGGGGGGAGGGGGGGGGGTGGCCGAGGAAGGGGATGGGTGGGGGAGAGAAGTGTGGAGGAGGGACTAGATTAGTTGCTTGATGATTAATTTCCCATGAAGCCAAATTACTTCGGAGATGTTGCAGCCTGGTTGTAGCCGTTGATCTTGGTGATTGATTTCCTGATAGCCGAGAGGCGCTTTGCATTTGCCGTCACCACAATGGTTGCAAGTTGCAACGGTGATGGAAATGGAACCTTTGTGCGCTCTTCGGCGTTTGTAGATGCTGTGTGTGTGTGTGTGTGTGTGTGTGTGTCTGTAAATTGGTGCTGTGAGTTTATGGGGTTGTGCATGTACTTGACGACTCATGGGGGCCGGAGGGGGGGGGGATAGGTAGAGACAGAGGGTATTGAAAAATTAATTGTGCGCAAAGTGTCAACTCCATGAGCGATAGCTTTTCTTTTCTTTTTTTTTCAAGAGAACATCTTTGTTTTGTTTTGTTTTTTTAGGTAGGAAGAAGAGTCGGGCAGACAGACAGACTTACAGAGACGAAGAGAGAGAGAGTGTGTTCTTCTACACTGAAATGAATACTCGTTTCTGCGTGCATTTATGCGAGGCTTATGTTTTTGTAATCATGAAAAAAGTAAGAGAGAGAGAGAGAGAGAGAGAGAGAGAGAGAGAGAACTAGAAAAAAAATATTCGATGAAAGCCTTTGAAATTTGTTTCTCATTAACATAGAAAATCTGGACGAGTAAATTTTGATGGTTTGTCGACGGCAACCTTTTCAGAAGTCATCCTTTTTATCTTTTCTTGTTTTCACGACTCCCACTGGCAAGAAAAGAGGCTTGTTGTGGATGCATTACTAAATGTCTAAAGAGCTAAACATAATCCTAATTTTTCGATTTGAGATCTGCATTTTGAAAGCAATTTATGGTTCAGTATTATTTAGGAGTTATTTATAGTATCCTCAATTTCTATGGACTTTTTGTTTGTTTTACCCTGCTGTTATGTTTTTTGAGAACAGTTTATAATGCACACATACACACACACACACACACACACACACACACACACACACACACACATATATATATATATATATATATATATATATATATATATATATATATATATATATATATATATATATATATATATATATATATATATATATTATATATATATATATATATATATATGTGTGTGTGTGTTTGTGTGTGTATGTATGTATATATATATATATATATGAAGATACCAATCTCGCAGTATAGTTATAGAGTGCATTCTTTTATTCTTAAAGAATAATCTCAAGTATTTCTCATTTTCTTAACTTGTTTCTCTTTCCCAATTTAGCCTTCAAGTATTTTTTTTTCTCCTTTTTTCCACTTCCCAATTTAGCCTTTGCATGCAACCCATTCTTCAGCCCGACGTCTCTTCCCTCTTCACTTCCTTTAACACCTGGAAACACAATCAATTAAAGCCATCAACAGTTGAGCCTCTCTCTCTCTCTCTCTCTCTCTCTCTCTCTCTCTCTCTCTCTCTCCACAATTCAAATTCATTCCCGACATGGTATCTAAAGTTAGATGATCGCCTGACGTAGAATAATGATGAATAATGCACTTCAGAGCGTACAGCTTATGCTGGAACCTTCGTGAAGTGAAGACCAGGCAAGAATAAAGAAGATAGGGAGGGGGAGCGGTAGTGGGAGGGGATAGGGTTATGGGAATGGAGACAGCTTGGATGAAAACTTGACGCACGCTGTGATAGATCATGATGATGATGAGGATGATGGTGGTTGTGGTGGTGGTGAAGAGCTGGTGGTTGGAGGCAGTGAAAGGAAAGCAAATTGATATTGGGGCGGCACTGAATTATAGAGGAAGGAAGTGACAAGAGGACATTAAAGTAGATGGAGAAGCGGTTGGCAGTGAGCAGCAAGGAGCAGTTGGTAAAACGCATCGTGAATAATGTATGGAAGAAAGGGAGCAGCAGCAACAGCAGGAAGATGAGACGCTGCTGTTGCAGCTGCGACTCAAACTTAATCTGAGACATCGTATAGGTGTTTGATTCTCCTTGGGATTTGCCTCCCGAGAAGAATTCTTAATCGAGTTGTTGCTTCAGTCTGTCTCAAACTTCGTTTACCGGATTCTTCTTCAAGTTTAGTCATTGTTATTTAGCTTAGTTTATGTGTGCGCCATCATTTTTCTTTTGTGATTGTCTGCTTTTTTTTTTAAGGTAAAGTTTAGGCACGATGTTATTGAATCCGCTTCTGGATTCTATCAAACATTAAGTAAAAAAAGTTAACACGATTGGTTGTCTAAAAAATATATTTGTAAAAAGTTATATAACATTATTTTCAGCTAACAGTTTGAGGAATTGGATAAGCTTAAATTTCTGGTTTTCGACACAGAATTCAGTTAGGAAAATTATATAATGAACATTAAATGTAGTCTTTCAGCCGAGAAAAAATGTATTAGTACATACCTTACGATTTACCTTTTGTATGACAAAAGTTTTAGATTGTTAATTACCTGAAGGACATACTTTATGTGAAGTTCGATGGGATCAAAAAGAAAAAAAATTCATTTGTGTTACCTTAAGGCGTAAGGAAAAAAATGAGCATAACTGTGAAGGAAACTTTTTTTGATATATGTAAGATTATTTCATTTAGGGAAAACAGAATCAGGTATGGCATTCCAAAACTTGTCGCTATGCAAGTGGGTCTGGGCTGCCAGGTGTTCAGTCCAGCGGATGAGTCGGGGATGATTTTCTTTACTAGCAGCAGCGAGAAGATTTAGAGAAGGGGTTAATAAGTGGCCACTGATGTGACGAGTTGACTCAGTCGGTGTTGTCCGAAGATGTACCTTAATTTGGAGATCATCACTCCATGCAAAGCTTAGATTAACTGAGATTGAAAGAAAATAAAATCCTTGGGCCGAAATATTTTATCCATCGATTGGTTAATGTTGACTGACATATTATAAAACTATTTGAACTGGGTGGTCACACCAAAGGTATTTTGAAGTAACATCAGTACCCCGTATTGGTGAAAAGGGGAAACAATTCAATTATGATTTTGCGGTTCAAACAGATTTCTAGAATGCAACTGATGAGAGAATAGAGAAAGTTGTATGTTGGATATGTTCCTGTAGTAGGAATTTATAGGAAAAAGGAGTAATTCGAACTAAAGGAATATGAATGGATGTATCATTTGTAAATGATGAAGGTGTGGAAAGGTTGATTGGAAGTTTCAATTAATAAATAGAAGGAAAATTATAGCAGGTGAGTAATGAGGTTCATGAGCGGCACTGAAACGACCACATATGTTGCCCCGTCAACAGCATATGAGAGCGGCCAGATGTAAATGAATCCACGCAGAAGTACAAAGCTACATACGACAAAATTGACTTATAGAACAGTACGCCAGACATTTCTTAACGTTACGCAGGCATTCAAAGCACGGACGGAAGGCCCTAAAATGTTGGAGAGAGAGAGAGAGAGAGAGAGAGAGAGAGAGTGCGCAAACACCACCAAAGTATCAGAAAAATGGGGAGGAACGTATACTGTGAAGTGAAACAAATAAGATTTGAACCCTACAAATTGAATCAGATCACTGCCTTACTCTCTGAGCTCATGGCTATCAAGCTAGATTTTCATTGTTACGTTTGGTTTATGGCTTCGTTAAC
>NC_087201.1:132220006-132232506 GCF_015104395.2 Macrobrachium nipponense
CTTACAGTTTTATTAAAGCGATAAGGTATCATCAGCTGGTACCGATACAATAATTCAACTGAAAATTTGAGAATCCGAGCTTCTCACTTGACAACTGTTACTAAAGTGCCCTTTAAATGGTTATAATGACTATTGTTTGCAGAACAGCAGCATTTTACTGCAATTGAGAATTCTATTGTAATTATGAATGTTCGCTTTTCTGAAAATACCTTCATTACTGATAATTGATGGATAATCTTAACTTTTATACTTTGGAAAGAATTACTTGTAATGGAGCGGCATGTATTCTGAAATGCGATATACATGGATGGGTTATCATGGTCTTACTGCATTACTATACTCTGTTTTTTTTTCATCTGTCCATCTGCCTGTGGTGTTTTTGTATGGTAACACTGCGTCCCGGGCTTTAGATAGTTACGCTAATTGTAAGTTTTAGGGAAATAAAAGGATATCTGGGTGTACATTTGTAACTGAAAAGTGTTTTAATAATTTACTGTATGCGAATTACACCGTTAATATTCGAAATAGGATATTATTATAATCGTTGAATGTAAGCTGAATGTAACTATCTAAAGCCCGGGACGTAGTGTTACCATACAAAAACACCACAGGCGGATGGACAGATGAAAAAAAAACAGAGTATAGTTATAAAGTTGTTGACTTCTGTTCGGTTCTGAAGAAAACGTTTACTGTATACTTTAGTTAATAGGACTTGATATGAATCTCGCCCGGTAAAGCTATCAAAACGAAAATAATCTTATGACCTTCAACCTAGTTTTATAACCTTAGAATAGACTTTCTAAAAAAATGAAAAAAATACTTATCGAAAGTTCTGGGTGAAATACCCAGAACACTTTAAAATTTGGTCATTTGATAACCATTTTGTTTGAACATTATATGATTTTCAGTACTCATGTTGATCCCAAGGCCTAATAAAAGAAGGGGGTGGGAGAGTTGTTGATGAGAGGACTAACGAATCTTCGGTGCATAAAATACCTGAAACTTGCAACAAAGTACTCTGATGTAAGCTTCCTGGGTGGTAAAACTCAAGCATTTCATTAAAAATCAAAATACGGTCATTTTTATGATATTGCAACCTCATTATAAGTTTGAATAATAGTAATTTGTTCTTTAATCTAGTTGCGAATTCATAAACATGAAAGACTGTGCCCGTACCCATAGGCGTTTTAGGGTTTATCAAACGAAAGGTACCAGGTGACCAAAGCATTAAAAAGTATTTTAATTAAAACGTAAAACTAGAGATGGCCAAAATTTCGAGCGTTTTGGATTTCTAGCACAGATGATTAGCTAGGTCGTTTGGTATATATTTTACTCATTTTTCCCTTGAACCTATACATTAAGTGAATTAAGGTATAAGCCCCGAAGGAAAGATAAACAATAGAGTAGCTGCAAGATCTTTCGACTCAACATACGGCCTTTTCTTGTAAACTCTCAGTTTCTCATGTAAGTCAGTTTGTCTGCTAAGTAAAGGACGTTGAGTCGAAAGATCTTGGAGCTACTCCGTTGTTTATCTTTCCTTCGTGGCTTATACCTTTATTTATGCATTTATCACGTTCCAAACTTTCGTGATTCAGTTATACATTAAGTGAATTATTATGTTTTTTTTATACCAAGTTCTTTAGTTCATCAGTTTTTAAAGTTTGCGATTCATATGCTTCTTATGCATACTTACATGAATATAGAAATATCACATCTACGTTTATGCTCATATGCATGTTGCATGCAGATGGCTTACTGTATAGGACATTAGTATTTTGTTATTATGTCAGCTTAAATATCAAAGTACCTGAACCTACTTAGATTTATAGAATATGTGAAGATTTCGTGCAACTTCTGTATGAAAGCCGTCTTTTAAATTCAACGCAAGGAGTTGTCAAAGAAATAAAGAAAGTGAAAATTGATAATGTCTGAAGAATATGCCAGAAACACCGTTACATTTTGAATACAGAAAATTTGATAATGATTAAAGAGCGCAAATATAGCCGCGTCAAATTTTATATCAAACTGAAACAAGAAGTGCTCAAGAGACGCGGATACCCATTGTTTATGTAGCTGACCCAAAATCCGGATCAATTCTCTTTGAAACGAGTAGACAATAAACACGAACGAGAGAGGAGAGAGAGAGAGAGGAGAGAGAGAGAGAGAGAGAGAGAGAGAGAGAGTCGATGCTATACGAGTGTTGCTGCGTGAGAGAAAGTCATTTACCGGTCTCAGAAAATTGTATTATGATGCCGGGGATTGAATTATAATGTTATTTTTGAAGTCGGCGCAGGAAAATGTGCGATGGATATCTCGTGTCTATGCTAATGCGAAGTAAAAAGACCGAGGCTTCCTCATTTATGAATACTTGTGCTTTTGTTATTTTAGCGGTTGCTAAACGTTTCGGTGGACCTGGTGAATTTAGGAACTTGAATACGTTTCATCCTCTTCTTTTTGTGTGCGTATATGGACGGGAAGGTGGTTTTAAGCGGGTTCAAATTAAGTCATTTTATCGGTAAATGTAAAAAGATGGCCGCGCGATGGTATTGATTATTGATGTAATTTTTTAACTGAGTTATATACAACAAGGTGTATATAATGCAGTACATGTGAGATAATGAGAGAAATTGGCTAGGATAATAAGAACTTCATCGCCTTTTGTTTATGCTGTTATTTTCATCCCGGCGGAAGGGGAATGAACGGAAAAGTAAAAACAAAAGACGGCAAATTTCTCATCATCGCTGTAGACTTCGTAGATTATCTTGCCTGGAATGCATTTTGTACACCTTCGATATTTTTCTGTCTAAAAATTATATTCATAAACGATATCTTCGAGCGGTAGCCTCCTTTACCTTTGCCATTTTACCTCATCTTTCTTTTCCTGTTTCTTTACGTTTTACAAAATTCGTATCTTCATAGGAAGTAGAACGTAGCGTTGGCAACGAAGGACAACAGCAATCGAAGAGAAAATTGTTTCGCCATTCGCTCGCCAAAGGTAAACAATCCTTATCATTTCCTTTAAGCGACTTGATGGAAGTTACAAGGAGTTACAAGGATTAGGATGTCCCAAAGACGTGTTAGTCCATCCGAGGAGACATCGTGTGCTCACTTGTCTGTAAGAGCAGGTTTTACTGTGGATTCAGTGTCCTAATTATTTTGTCTAGCTTTCTTTTAAACTCTTCCACACTGTTGCTGTTTACAACTTCTGGTGGCAGTTTATTCCATGTGTCACATATCTTGTATGTAAATAAGTTCCCACAATGGGATGTGTTGTATCTCTTCAGTTCTTGTTTCCATCCATTATTTCTTGTCTGGTTTTCGTTTAATGTAAATAGGTTAAGTTGTCCTAGTTCTTCGTCCATTGTCGTGTCAGTTCCTATCAAAGGAGAGAGAGAGAGAGGTAGAGAGAGAGAGAGAGAGAGAGAGAGGAGAGAGAGAGAGACGGAACGGGGTCAGCATATGTATTTTCTTTTCGCAGCTGCGATCGTTTGCAACGGGAAGCTGAAGGTGTCGGTGTCTCCTGTGATGAATAAAATTGGCTCTTCTGAGTCTCCGCTGCTCGTTCAGTGGGATTAAATGGAGATGACACGTTGATAGCTCTATCAATCCTTTATCTTGAAATCTCAATCCGGGTGGGATTAACGGGTCTTTGTCGTAAAACGGTTGGAGCTGTCTCACCTATCTTAAACGGCGGAAGTCTTTAAGGAATTTCTTTTTAGCCTTTCTTGAATGAAAGGTGCTTGTTTTTTTTGTCTACTCTTTTGCTAAAACCCTCTGTTACGGGCAAATATGTCAGCCTGCTACGAGTCCATTAACAACTGCGTTTATTTGTCTTGCCTTATTTGTCAAGTGTATATATTTGTAGCAATATATAGTTATACAAATAAGGGGACAGGGAAATAAACAAGTTACGCTTTCCTGAAAAGAACTTGTTTAATATGAATATGAATTTTTCACGTATCTAAATTACTGTGAGGATCTTTTTCACATCCACGAATACAGGTTAAATGCTAACCCGGAAACCTTCAAGTTTAGGTGATTTTCCACGAGAATATACTTTATTTTTAACCCGCATTCTCGTCAGATTAAAAAGAAAATGCGTATCGAATGAAGTATTGTACTTGTCAGTGCAGATAAAAAAGAACCTGTCTTCACGTTATTTAAGTTGTTTTCTGAATGTTTATGGAGTGATGAAATGTTGTCAGTGTTAAGGAGTTGAGGGGAAAGGGTTGAGTCTCTTCAGGAAGGGGCTATCGGAAGAGTCCTTCTCCTGACACTCTGACAGACGCCCCGTAATTTGATGTCAGTTGCGATGAGAAAAAGAGGGAACATTGATTTCCCAGCTCCCCCTTTTCATCATTCCTCCGCTACTGAGAAACGAACGCTCCTCTTGTGTGCGTGCGTGCGTGCGTGCGTGCACTTTCGGCAGGGAAGACACACGCATATCAGTTTGCTTTGAGAACGAGAACTCATCCTCATATTTGAGTGTTTTTTTTTATCTTGGAAAACTCATCGAGAACGTTTCGCACTGAAAAACATTCTCTTCTTTTCTCAGAATCTTATCTTACATATGTATGCATTCAGAAAAAATTAATCAGATTTCATAAGGCAAAATCCACGCACATGATTTGGCTTCCACAAAGAAGACCTTATGCTCGCGTGTGTCACGACTGTCATCGAATAGAAAATGCAGTGTTGCACTCACGCTCATGCGCAAGAAAATTAAATGGCACAAGCGTTCCAAGTTCCTTACGGAACTCCAATCATTATTATTTCACCAGGGAACTCGGTGTTTTATACATTCTTTCGTGCGCCCTCAAATCCCAAGTTCCTTTTCAAGATTTTCATGGCTATTCTGTTGAAGTACAGCAATTTCTGAACCTATTTTTACTACTTTGAATGTGTTCCATCTATTCAGGTGGAAGTCTATTCAGATTTTAAAAAGGGAAGGAAACCAACTATGGATGTCTTTTGCATATTGATATTGCCTCTAGCCAGTATTATATTAAATGTGTTTGTTACGATCTCTCTCTCTCTCTCTCTCTCTCCCTCTCTCTCTCTCTCTCTACTCCCAGAGTGCGGCCGGCTTGTTACTACCGTAGTTGCTATTACAGAATTCTTCAGACTGATGGAATACATGAAATTTAGAAAATGCCACCTCGTTGCGTTCTTCCTTCTTAAGTAGGTATTCCCGAGTGAATTTAGTTTGCAAGTAATCAATACGTCTTTCAAGATTTGTATCCACAGTATAAGTATACTCAGTCTTACAGTGTATACTCCTGTTAAGGGAAAAGAAAACGCTATCCTCTTTATGTGAAATGCGCGTTCTAAAGAATTTGCAGGAAATGAATTTTGGCTTTTTGTATTTTAATACATCATATTCCGGCTACACTCTTATGCGAGAGAAGGCAATTTTTTATTATGAAAGCTACATTTGCGTTTGTTCTGCTTTCATTGCAAAGGGATTAGCGTTCGCGGAAACCAACTTGTAAGCTTGTGAAACATTTTCTAAAGCGGCTTTAAATTTGCTGGATTTTAGTATACGTATTTTCGCCGACTCTTTTCTCTAAACATCCTTCAGGAAGTCACTATGATATATTTTGTACTTGTATGTGGAACGAGGAAATTGTCAGTCTGATGTTGTCAGTAAACTCTTGATGTCAGATACAACGAGATACCCGCGGTTCTTAATAGAACCGTTCCGAAGCGTGTATTCTTCATGTCGGAAATATCTTCCCTTGTCGTGACTGATGCAACTTTGCTTTCACGGTTTTTCTGCCGGGTTCCATTTTGCTTTTGATCCACATTTAGCGTCCCCTCCGTTCGTCTCTCTCTCTCTCTCTCTCTCTCTCTCTCTCTCTCTCTCTCTCTCCTCTCCTTTCCCTTATTCCTCTGTATCCATCTGTCCTTTAGAAATCTCAATTTCTCCCGTCCGCCTCCCTCTATTGGAAGTCATCCTAGTTGAACCAGGTCTGCGTCACCTTATTTTTCAAATCTCCTCGAGGGAGCTAAACCTCTCCTTCCAATAACCCCTCCCACCCTCCCCACCCTCCCCACCCCCTTCCCCAACACCAACCTATTACCTCCTCCCCCCCTTCCACAGGGCCACGTTTGGGAGGGGGCGATATCCCATGTCTTCTCGTGAAGGATTCTTGGGCTTATTTTCGTGATTCGATGGCAGGAATACTTGATTCCCCCTCACGGAGGAAAGTGCCCCTCTTCCATATTTTATTCCTTGAAAGGTTACCAGAATTCTAGAGCGCCGCTGTGAGGAATTCAACTTTACAAATGGCGGCTGTCTCGAGCAACAAAAGACGGTGTATCTTTTTTCCTTCGTTCCTTTTCTTGTTTCGGATTTGGTGGTCGGGCAGGGTTATTAACGTTTTCTTTCCTTTGGCTCACCTCTTTTGTTTTCATAAAGAAATAGGAATTGAGCTTTGCAACAAACATTACATTTAGTAAGACGTTAATTTTTCAGCTGTTGACGTCAAGTTTCTCTTTGGTAAAACTTGCACTCGTTTGCTTTTCAAAATAAATGTGTACTATAGTAGATTCACACCAGCCGTGCATTTGATGTCTAGGCCAGTCCCTTACGACGGCCCTGATTGGCTGTTAATAAGCCAATGATAGGGCTGGAAACTCTCAGTCTCTCGAGAGAGTTCACATAGGCAGGATATATGTTCCAACTCTCCTGAGGGATACTTCTTTCAGGTGAAGCTACTATAGATTGTAGCTTCTGATAATAATTTCCAATAATAAACCATACGAGTCATAAGAACACTTAATTTAGATTCATGTGGGCTTCAAAATAGAGGGAAAGTTATAAAAATTATTGCTTGTCAGAGTAGTCATTATTATTATTATTATTATTATTATTATTATTATTATTAGTATTATTATTATATTTGCTGGAGTGCTATATCAACGTGTCAGATTGATAAGGGGAACCGAACAGATTCCCGAAAGCTATCCTTGCAGTTTTAAATTTGAATTTATGTACGTTTACATGACTGTGCATTTGTTTCTCCGTTATTATTATTATTAATTAAAAAGAGTTTTACCAGACCAATGAGCTGATTATCAGCTCTCTCAAAGCTGGTCTGAAGTATTTGTTTTTACTTTGATACACACACACACACACATACACACACACACACACACACACACATATATATATATATATATATATATATATATATATATATATATATGTGTGTGTGTGTGTGTGTGTGTGTATGTGTGTAGTGTGTGTGTGTGTATCAAAGTAAAAACAAATACTTCAGACCAGCTTTGATAGAGCTGATAATCAGCTCATTGGTCTGGTAAAACTCTTTTTAATTAATAATAATAATAACGGAGAAACAAATGCACAGTCATGTAAACGTACATAAATTCAAATTTAAAACTGCAAGGATAGCTTTCGGGAATCTGTTCGGTTCCCCTTATCAATCTGACACGTTGATATAGCACTCCAGCAAAGTGAACATAACAAGAGTCAAATGAAATATAATAATAATAATAATTCAAAGAAACCTCATAATCACATGAGTTAATAAAATAAAATGGAAAAGTAAATCCACAGTAATATGTCTGATCTGTTATTTAAAATACAAAGCAGATCTCTTTGTATTTTAAATAACAGATCAGACATATTACTGTGGATTTACTTTTCCAATATAATAATAATAATAATAATAAGATAATAAAATAATAATAATAATGACTACTCTGACAAGCAATATTATATCATCTTATAACGAAGATCCCTCTATTTTGAAGCCCACATGAATCTAAATTAAGTGTTCTTATGACTCGTATGGTTTATTATTGGAAATTATTATCAGAAGCTACAATCTATAGTAGCTTCACCTGAAAGAAGTATCCCTCAGGAGAGTTGGAATATATATCCTGCCTATGTGAACTCTCTCGAGAGACTGAGAGTTTCCAGCCCTATCATTGGCTTATCAACAGCCAATGATACACACACACACACACACACACACACACACACATATATATATATATATATATATATATATATATATATATATGTGTGTGTGTGTGTGTGTGTGTGTGTGTGTGTGTGTGTGTGTATAAAAGACTAAAGGCAAATTTCAATGAAATTCCGAGACAGCACACTTCAGTTAGTTTCTCAGAACTGTAGTCAGTTTTATTGGGGCTGCCAGTAAATGTTTGCAGCCAATATTATTGTAATCCAATGAGTGTCCTCCATAAATCATATTTTTCTTCTAATACTTAAGGCTGGATGTGGAATATTCCCAATATTAGTATTTCCTGTTTCAATCACACTAAGTTATTTGAAAAATTCAGCCTCGTCTGATGTCCTCGGACACTGACCTTGGAAGAGATGAAACCCGTCACACACACACACACACGACTGAGCAAGCCTTATGTAATATATTTCAGTGTGAAAGTTATAAAATTATTTTCTTATTTTCGTTAAGGTGTTTTATCTTTTGATGATTGCATGCAGACATAATAATTAAGATTATGAGTAACCCTTGAAAAGTATGTCTAATCCCCGGCTGTGGCTGAGGGGCCATATTCCGGCGCAGTTTTCAGTTTGTTCAACAAGAAATTCCGTGAATCGTGGTTCAAGGTACTTTTGAATTAAATGTCGCTGCTATTGGTAAAAGTTTCAAAGTATAATGCTTTAAGATTTAAAAGGGGGTAATTACCACCTCTCTAACATTCTATCAAATAGAAAATAGAAAAGAACAAAGAATTTAGGCCGAAGGTCAAAGCGTTGGGACCTATGAGGTCATTCAGCGCTGAAACGGAAATTGACAGTAAAAAATTTTGAAAGTTGTAACCTCGCGGATTCTCTTAGAATCAGTTGTTAGGAAAGAGTTGAAAGTCAGGTGGCAGAAGGAGAATGTGAACGGAGGTACAGTAAAAGAAATGCAAGGGTTTCAGCTGTGGTCCGACGGGACGAACCTACAGTAATGCCCACAGTGCACCTCATGAGGTGTACTGAAGGTTTTGTTTAGAAAAGCTTTTGACTGATTTGTTTGTCGTATGTCCCCATGGTGGTAAACTGAAATTCCTGATAGGTTTTCATTAACTGAATTATTATTTACCTCTTTCTTACGGTTAACTGCTTCTTCCATCTTCCGTCCTTGAACAAGAGGAGGCTGATATCAACATTCCTTTAATGGCTGTTGTTCATCTCTCGTCCAAAGGAAAATTGCATCTCGTTGTCTCCTTTTCATCTTTCATAGAGGTGGATGTATATTGTATATTGGATTCTGTTTCCCTTTTTAGCAGTATAATGATTGAATGTCCGTTTTCAAAGAAAGAGGAGGTGGCTTTGTAATACTGAAGCTTCTTTCTGTCTTAGAACTTATTTTGCAAGATGTACGGTCCACAAATCACAAGCGATGTCGTAAAACTACGTCATCATCATTAAATACGGTCAAAATTTCTTTAGGTTTTCTTATCGTCGTCTTAGCTAGTCTCTTTCTGAATGACACGAAAAAGATCGTTATGGTTGTCTGTTATAAAAAAAAAAAGTAGTCATCATTACACTGAGTTATAGCAAATACTGTCGTCATTTGATATAGTTTTCCTCCTTATCGAAATCCGGTGCCCTGTATTGCCATATATTTGAGCTGTTATATGCAGCTGATGATGTTTCGTATAGATTTCACGTAAATTACTCCAACGATGTTTGATATGTCATTTTTTTCCGTAACTTCCTTTTGTGTGATTTATGTTCATTTTTCGTTTTCTTTGATAAAGGTCGAATATTTTCCCACTATGGTCACTCTAAGGTATAGCAATGTTCCTTATAGAACTGGGGAATTCTTGAATGAATATCTCTTGGTCTCTCATGTGGTTATTAACAATGTTTAAAGGCATACAAAACTTTGAAGAATTATACTCTTTTTATTATTAATTGGACCATCAAGGAAAACTTACATATTTATTCAATATTGTAAAATATTTCCTCAGTGTTAAAAAGGTTCATCAGGTGATATTCTTCACTATGCTAAAATGCTTGTTAGTTAACGACAGAATTTCTCATATGATCAATTGCAAATTAGGACGAGAGAAATAGTGTTCCTCTACTGAAATTACATTTATATCTGAACTGGATGAAACATATTACACTACCCCGTAAAAGTCAAGTTCCGCATTTAAATTTCGATATCCCATTTTCAGTGAACCCTCGAATTTTAGGTGCATTCCGCGCAAACCAACCCGGAAGAAAAATGCGTAGATTTATGAAGGCAAAAAAGATTGAAAGATCCAGTTAGGTATGAAAAATGGCTAGCAGGAAATGCACTGGGAGAAGAAAGATGAATAAAATAAAAAATAAAAAAAAGACTAGAATACTGGGGCACTGGAACTGCGTAAATTTTCTTTTTAAGAAGCATCTAACGATTTCCTTCGTGATTACACACTTATTGACTTGTTTTTTGGCGTATTGTACGCAAAAATCAAACATTGAAACAAGTTTAGGAATCGCATTGAGAAAAGTACTGCTGATCACGACCATCGAGAATTTTTTTTTTTTTTTATTACCTTTCATTTGGAAATAGTGAAAATGGTGGGACGAACATTTTCCATCCTGATACATCTTTCAGCTCTGGTACTTTGATAGACATTCGGAAAATAGTTTTTTCGCAGGCTGTCGGGTCTACCATGAAATATTCCTGGTGAGAGAGAGAGAGAGAGAGAGAGGAGAGAGAGAGAGAGAGAGAGAGAGAGAGAGAGAGAATTCACGATGAAGCTTTAATGATATGACTGCGGGAAGTTTGTAAATATCTCTGAAGCCAAGACATTTCAAGAGTTGTCAAGTGAAATAATTATCCAGAGATTATTGTGTAAAGTTTCAGTATCAAAATTGAATTTAATTCATATCTGAAATATTTGCAGAGAAATACAAACATTCGACTTTTCCTGGTGGCTTTAACTCCTGTTACGCGTCCATGAAATACAATATACAACGTTATTACGGCACAATACTGCACAGTAATTTATTGCAGTGAAATCTTATTGGTTTGTTTTGACGTTAAAAGGTATCACTCCATCATACCATCAAGTTATTGGTGTTACCATTACAATAATTGGCATTACGTCCGCATGACATTTAATTATAGCTATCATAACGTTTAACATTATTGTGTTGTAAAATGCCACTATTTTTTTTTTTTTTTTTCAAATGCCCTCAGTTCGTTGTTATTTTTGTAACATTTGCTTGTTTGCGCTCTGAGAGTTTTATTCTGAATTCTGCCAAATTAAGTTGGACTGCCCTTCTCTCTTGCTTATCGAGAAAGTCAACTACAATATTAAACAAATACTATTTCATGAAAATTAAACTCTGTATATTTGACGGTAAACATACACAATCAGACTTAGATCATATAGCTGTTTGAACATCAATACGCGTAAAGCAGACCCTCATCATGCAAGCTCCATTCATGAAGAAAAGTAATTATTTCTTTTCAGAGAGACCACCTGCTAATTTGCAGCTGGACTCATTTCTGGCAACTCGACCAGAATCCCAGATCCCAGATTGGGATTCTGAAGTTAACTCTGGACCATGTTGTCATTTCATACATACACACGTGTGTATGTATGTATGTATGTATATATAATGTAAATGTGTATTATAAAAATATAGATATAAATATAGATAAGTAGGAAAATGCCACACACACACATATATATATTATATATGTATATATATACATATATATACATATATATGTATATATGTATATATATATATATATATATATATATATATATATATATATTATATATATATATATATATATAATATATATTTTAAAAGATATCACATTACCGTGATTCATATACATACATCGAGCTACAATGTCCTTTAATATCTAATTCGCTCTACCTCGGAATTAATATATTTTCATATATGCTTAACCGAAGGGGAATTTTTTTTTCACGATAATAGATTTGCCTGGTCCCGGGCGCGAACCCCAGAAGACTTTCAAATCCAGGATTTGAATGCCTTCTTGGGTTCGCGCCCGGGACCAGGCAAATCTATTATCATGAAAAAAAAATTCCCTTCGGTTAAGCATATATGAAAATATATTAATTCCGAGGTAGAGCGAATTAGATATTAAAGGACATTGTAGCTCGATGTATATATATATTACGAGGTCAAAATGGCGCTCGTTTAAATAATTGGAGAGAACTCCTAACTGGAAAACGTAACCCACCTTCCATCGTTCCCTTCAGATGTCACCTCTGAACCTAGCTGAAAATTAAATATCAAACTCTAGGTAAATTCAAACTCCTGCTATTACAAAAATATTATTTTTATTTCCCAAGAATAGCTAACATGAAAATGAAATAAAATGAGTTAAGAATATCTAAAAAAAAAAACGTTAAACTATCATATTCTTCCCAAAATCATATTTAAGAAAGTACCCCCTATTATAGAGCTCTTTCTGTCCAAGAATTCATAGTTTATCGAAAAGTCAATACGAGTCTAG
>NC_087201.1:132235006-132250006 GCF_015104395.2 Macrobrachium nipponense
ATCTGATTTCCCTATCCTGGTCGTTTAGGGAAAAATTTAGAATATTGGGCTTCTGAGTAAATCTTCACATATTGTAATAACCTGATGTCTGGTAATGCCGTTATATTCGTATTCCTAGAAGGAGAAGAGTGCGATGATCATAATACCTCATTAGGCTTATTGTACCCGGTGCAGAGCGCGCTCTCCAAAGAAGGGTGATTAGGAGCTTCCACTAGGGAGAGCTGATTCCAATAAGGAGTATCTGAAACCTATCGTAATTAATCCCCGAAATAGAGAATACGTACATATATGAAACCGTACACAAGTTGGACTTACATACATACGGTCAAGAGTCGGCAACGTGACCTCTTTGTGATTATTGGACCTGGGTTCGTTTCCCAGGAAAGGACATCACATTTTCTTCTTCAAAATTTCTTTGGACTTGGATCTTCAGGCTTTGTAGTGACAAGCGTATCCAAAAAAGAGCAAAAAATTCAAGAAGTTTAGAGGGCATTGTGGCTATTACAATGGCACAGACTGACATGTACTGACTGAAATACACGTATACATAGATTTACATTAACACACCAAAGTTTTTGTCTTGAAGAAGAATACATGCATACATCGATACGTATACAAGGTGCCCTTACATGCATGCATGCATACATACATACATTAAGACCCATGTTTACTTAATGAACAGATATAGACAGAGAGATTTGAATTGATGCACAAAGGTTTCTTGCCTTAAAGAAGAATACATACATACATACATACATACAGAGACACATTTACCTACTGAAATACATATATACACGGATTTACATAGACACACTAATGTTTCTTGTCTGGAAAAGGATTCGTGCATACATAAATACGCACGCAAGTTGCACATACATACATGCAAACAGACAGACACATAGTATACCATGTGTCTGAAATGCTTATATACGGAAATACATAGTATATATACACATTTACATAAAAAAACGTTCTTTTCTTAACGCGATAAACAGTTTCATTTATTTGTTCAATCTTGACCTCTTATTTAGTCTGCAGCTTTCTCGTAGGGTGTTTTATAAATATCATTTGGTACTGCATGTGAGTTTTGCGCTTAATTATATAGGAGAAGAAGAGAAAAACCAAGAAAGTACAAATTCTTTTGCCCTCTGGTCAAACTCTTTTGATGAATGTATTATACATTTTGCAGTAGAGCATAATAATTTTCACAGTTGCGAAGAGTTTTTTTTTTGCCACTCTGGAAAACGTTATACATTTAATTTATGGATATACTACTTACTTTGCTTTGCATTTCAAAAGAAAATTATACATCTAGGGCTACGCTTGTTTATTTGCTCATTAATTTGGAGTAAATTATCCTTACCTTTTTGACTGATTCTAATTTAGTCTGTATGGAATCAGGCAAATTCCTGCTAATTTTATTTTGTTTTAATTCATTCTAGCAATGAATCAATAAGAATTTCTGTTAGGAAGAGTGGGTAGATTACTACTCTTTTTCTGTTTTTGTGGATAACTGAGTTTTGGCAATTATGTGGTTTGTGCTATATTTCTCTTCTCTTGATGAGGAGTCTCGTATATTGTTGTGGAAAACACCATAGTGGTTTAATGATCCAGAAAGTCAGATTTAAATATGCTTAAATAATAAAGGATTTAGTTTGTATGCACATATATATATACGTATATGCTCAAATAATCAAAATTTTAATGCATATATATGTAGTATACACACACACACACACACACACACACATATATATATATATATATATATATATATATTATATATATATATGTGTGTGTGTGTGTGTGTGTGCGCGTGTGTGTGTGTGTATGCATATTTATACACCTACTGAACACATGTTCATGGTTATAAGTGAGACCTTATCACTGTATTTTGGAACAGTTTCCATTCTCACCAGCTCTGAATTTTCTTTTATTATAGGAATCTTTTGAAAGACCTCAAGTATGGCGAATAAGATTAATCGCTTGTACACATCTTTGATAAAAAAAAATGTTATTACAATACCTTCAGTTCCCCTCAGACTACTCCATCTGCCTGAGTCTACAGTGGTGTGGGAACATTGCCCTTAAGAGACAAGATTGAGAATGTGCGTGAGTTACTATCTTCCCATCGCCTGCTGCTCTCTCTCTCTCTCTCTCTCTCTCTCTCTCTCTCTCTCTCTTGTTCCTCTTCCTCCTACTCCTACTCCTGATCCTTTTCCTCCCTGCGCTCTTCTTCTTCTTCTTAATGGAGGAGTGGAAGACTTACCTCTGGCGCATTTTTGAATTGGCATCCCTCTCGAGAAAGGTGACGAGGTGAAGATGAGGAGGGGGGAGGGAGAACGTGAGGGGCTGATTTAGAGTGGCAGGTGAGGAGATAGAAAAGGGGGAGTTTTCTCTCTCTCTCTCTCTCTCTCTCTCTCTCTCCGGGAATGAGAGGGAAAAAAATGAATTACGAACTTCATCCTGGAAATGGAAGGAGCCTTGAGTAACAGATTCATTATTCATTTAGCACGTCCTATGCTGTGGGTTTTAGGAAAAAGAAGCGACAGTTATTCTGAAGCCTTACAGACTGCAGGAAAAAGACTCAGCCCTCTTTCTATACAGGTCATGCATTTATAATGAAAAGGTAGTGTTGTAATTGCAGTGTTTGGCTTCACTTGGAAAAAAAATTATTCTGTCTCATCAACCTTAATAACATGTACATATGAAAGTTAAAAAAAGTTTGCATTTGATTGTCGTTTTATTTTTCTTTTGTAGAAAACTGCCCCCATTTTACACCGGTACGTATCCCTTTTTCCTCACTATTTATTCATGTAGAAGTATAGGCCGTTGCCCCTTTCGACTGGAAAAACTTTTAAATTTTCGAAAAAAAAATGATAACTAAGCTAATGATTGAGGACAGCAGGACGCATGAATTCGTAATAGGCACTAATGGTAGGCGGAGAGGATACTTCGTACAGCTAACTATTAAAGTGTTCTTTACTGTTTGCGCATATAACGCCGATTTTGTTTAAAGAGGCCGTTCCGTCATTTCATGATAACGACACAGCGAAAGATACGAACTGACACTGGACATATTGTAAGTGTCCAGAGGTTTTCTGCTTCAAATGGATCTCTGGTAGTTTTCTGACCATTCAGATTAATTTGACGAATTAGTTCTTGACATATCGTACGTACCAGAGGTTTTCTGTTTCGTATGGATCTCGGGTAACTTTTTGACCCTTCAGGTTAATTCGTACCGGTCGCGTTCAATTGGCAAGAAACGTGTTTGGTTCATTTGCGTTGTTATATTTGCATGCATTTTTGTTATCATTTGCTTATTATCTGTTTATTTACATTTGTCGTGAAATACTTCAGAGAATGTCATCCTTGGCTCGTCTGAAGATGAGATCCGTTGGATCGCCTTACCATTTTGGCGTTTTTGCAATCTGAGCAAAACTATAAAACTTTTCATATGCAGAAGCGAGAGACAATTATTTCCTCCGGATAAATCTTTAATTACATTTGTTTAATTAAACTTTGAATATATTTGCTTTGGGGAAATGAAATAGAGTTTTAACGGAGGAGGGTGATTACACGGTAGAAAATGCGATTTTTCCATTAAACCGTAATTAAAACATGCACTCTCATGATATCTTACAACTACCGTAATAGAAATACCGGGATTTTGTCATTGATGGCGATTTCATGTTATATGCGCAGTTGAATACTGGGGTGACATTTTGACAATTAATATGACCTTTGGAGTTATGCTTTCAGGATTCTTTCATCCAAATTCATTACGTATTCAAACAAAATTAGATTCGTTTTATTGGGTAACTGTATTCATCACTGAATATATCTTGGAATTAAAGATTTATATATTATATATATATATATATATATATATATATATAATTTATGTGTATATATTATATATAAATAATATATATATCGTATTTATATATATACATATATAGATACATATATATACATATATATACATATATATATATATATATATATATATATTATATATATGTATATATATATATATATATATATATATATATATATATTATATATATATATATGAGGATACAATCTACAATGATGTAAAATCCTTCTGTAGTTTTATGAAATATATATTTCTTGTAGAGCAAATTACAGCAAATTAAAGCTTCCGAAAGTTTTAATTTGCTGTACAAGAAATATATATTTTATAAAACTACAGAAGGATTTTACATCATAAATAATAATGGGACTTAATTAAGCATTGTGCTCCTCAAAAGTACTCTTTCATAGATTGATTATCATCATCTGCGGTAATTGATATTTTCATGAATTTATTAATCATCCTAACAGTGAATTTGTCCTCGAATATAATTCCATCCTGTTTTGATGCAACGGTATCCTGTAGTTTAACTTGCCATGCAATTTTACCTTTTACAAGTCGTTGTTTGATAGTGTCCTTTAAAGAATTGCACTGTATACCTGTATTTGATATTACGCAAAAGCCGCTGAATAAAATTTTTTTTCGGGGGGACCCCCAATTTATAGTCAGAATTATTTATTTTTTTGACGATATCAATGGCAATATCATGGCAGCGATTTTTTTTTTCCCCATCCATCGTCATCTGCTGATTGATACGCGAACGCTGATGGCAGGTTGCTATTCGAATGTGCCGCAAGAAACAAAAGCCTTCCCGCTTTATGTTGGATGAAAGTCCGGCTGTCAAAATATGAAAGTGGCCGCAACCGGACTGCTCCTCTGGCGAGCATATAACCCCCCCCCCCCCCCACCCCCAGCACCACCCCTACCTACCCCACCCCACCCCCGCCATCCCTGGACTGTCTGGTCATACTGATAAATGTAATGCATGTTTACAGGTATTTTAGAATATATCCGATTTTTGCGACTGATGAATTACTATGTATCTAGCTATTTGTTTATATATGTAAGTTTGCGTGCCTGTGTTTGTGTTTGTATGTGTGTGTGTGTGTGTGTGTGTGTGTGTGTGTGTACAAGATGAAACTATGGAGCAGACATCTTGTACAGAAAACAATTTTTTGGCTGACTTTTCGCGACATACTTTCCAGTCGCATTTTCAAGGCTGAAACAATATTACACACTAAAATTGTTTAACTTTGCATCTGAGAACAATCATATACAGTATATTGAAAACACTAGAGCACAGGAAATCAATAAAAACAATGATATAAAGAAATTAAGAAATTAGCAAACATTTTCTTGTGTGTAATTTTGTTGAATCTGTTTTCTTATTTATATATACATTTTATTCTTATTAATAATGATTTCCTGTGTTTTATGTAGTGTTTTCAGTGCAATGCATATGAATGTCTTTAAATGTAAAATGTAATTATTATAGTTTATAAAATTATTTTATGTATTTGGATGTAAGCAATTACATGCATGCTTACATACACGCATATATATGTATATTTATACTGTATGTTTGTTTTCTTGCAAGTCAAACGCGTGGAATTACCTTTAAACAGCAGGAATAGGAATGTTTTTCAGTATACTTCAGGTAAATAGTACATAATTACATTAATTGCGACGGCCACGTAAGGGGGATAGTACCATCAGTGCACCTCACGAGGTGTGCAACCCATTTCACTCCTTTTACTGTGCCTCTTTTCATGTTATCTTTCTTCGATCTTGCTATCCACCCTATATAACAGTTATTTCATAGTGCAACTGCTTTGAGGTTTTCTTCCTGTTACATCTTTCAGACCTTCCTACTCTCAATTTCCTGTCCAGTGCTGGATAACCTCATAGGTCCCAGTGCTTGACCTTTGGCCTAAACTATAATTAGTTCAATTGAATTAATTGCGACCGTTTTTCAGATGTCATATATAATGAACTTATAAATGACGAAATATCAATGACTAAAAAAACTTGTTTAACGAATAATAATATCAGTGTGTATTTTCCTGACTGTAATTAATTATTATGAAAGCAAATATTTTTAAAGAAATGCGTATTTTAAAAGTGTTTTTAATGACAGTGGAAACATCATTAAATTACGCTATGTATCTCAGCATTAGATATATGTGTACACAAGGTATGAGATAATTTTCAAGTTTCTTTTTCCTTATAGCAATGTGAAATCAATTTTCAGTAAGTGTCCTGTTCAATTCGGACATGCTATTTGTACTTATTTAATTACACTAAATGTATTTTGTTTAAAATCCTAAGAATATGGTTACGTATAAAGGTTTATGTTTGAGCATTTTTGTCTTGGGACTCAAGGGCGCGTCAGGTATGCGATTAAGCTTCTCTCTTGTGTGTATTGTCCCTGAGCAAGTATTCTTCGTCAACTCAGAATCGAGAGGTAAATATTGAAAGGCCTGTGTTGCCCATACGGTCACCTTTGCAATTGTCGCCAACGTTTCGTGACAATTACGCCCCCCCGAATGAATATCCTCTCTCTTTCTTTTTCTTTCCTATCCTCTCTCTCTCTCTCTCTCTCCCCTTCCCCCCCCCCTCCCCCCCCCCTCTCTTCTTCACTCTCTCTCTCTCTCTCTCTTGCCGGACCGTCCGTCGTCACCTGTCACGCGAAATGTTGCCGATAAGATAAAACATGGCAGAGTGCGCTAACGAGATCGCTAGACGACTTTATGACCGGTGTGAGGTGTTGCAGCCATTACCGAAGCTTATGGGTGCGCCCGCAGTGCCTACTGCTATTTCTGCTACTACTACTACTACTACTACTAACTACTACTAAACTGCTACTAATACTGCTACTGCTGCTGTTTTTGCCGCTACTGTAACGGCTTCAACCGCTGCGTGCCGTAAAGGAGCTGATGTTGAAAGAGAGTAATGCCGGTGCAAGCGTGTGCCACTCTTGCCAGGCACTTGCATGTAATAGTCCTGTCGAAATCCCAGTTTTAATTCCGTTCTCTGTTATTATCCTTCACCAACTGTATATTCGAATATTGTTTTTTTGGTTCATCTGCAACCCTTCTGGGCTTCCATTGCATGGTGTGAAATGTTATTCGCGTGTGTGTGGGTGCATTTGTTTCTTTCTTATCTTCTCAGGAGCAGCTTTAGAAATAAAATTTTGCAGTGTTCATTGTTATAGCTATACGGGATAACAGAACTTGATGGGATTTGAGAGATGGTTCGTATTTTTTTTTTAAGGTTTAGCCATGATAATGATAATGGTATACATGCAGTCTGGGTATAACTGATCTATATATGAATCTTCGATTACTTAGACATTTCCACGACGATTGTTTTCCGTACGTATTCTCCTTATGCTTAATTGAAACGTAAAATAGAAATTAAACTGTAGTTTCCGCTTTGAAGTTGCTAGGGGTCTAGTATCGGGTATTGTTTAATAATAGCTCACATTAATAATCAACAATTAATCCACTGAATAAACTTTGTAAACAACTTGTATTTGCAATCATTTAAATGCTGTGCCGAATTCATAATTGAAACAAATTACGCTGTCCGACATATATACCTTGTTGAATTGTATTAGGGCACAATGTTTTTCTGTTTTTATTTTGGCCGAACTATAGATCTATTTACATCCACCCCTCTTCCCTCCAACCCACCCACCCCACCCCGCATGAATGTCCACTAGGCTTTTAAAATTAATCATTAACGGTTATTGTATACTTTGGACTCTTTCGTAATGAGCGCTTGATCAATGACAATTGTATATTGACAAACCTCCTGTGTGACCCTTCAGATAATTTTTAGATTATCCCTTTAAGGTTCTTACTTTGTTAAAACATTCTTTTAGGGTCGGGTTTGGACCCCGGCTTGGGTGCAGAAAGTCTCATGACAAATTTGTTCTTATTGAAGAGTACATCCAAATGAAGTCATCATTTCCATTACGATTCCGAATGTAATTATTCGGTCTTATGAGCATCTTTGGCCCCCGGGATGTTAAAATGGCGAGATCTTACTATCAGTATTACGTGGTAATTATACCGATATATAACGCTCCCATGTAAATTAGGGGGAAATGACATACGGCTTAATCAAGATTGTAATGACTCCCTTTGGTTAATTACCTTCTGTGTCTTCTTCATTTGCATATCTGCCCTCGACTTCTACCAGGGGGGTGGATGATGGGGTCGCACTTGTATGTCATCTTCACTTCTGCAGTCCTTGCTTGATGCGGCGACGCTCCCCTCCCCCCCCCCCCCCCCCCCCCCCACCCCCCCCCCATCCCAAGGCTCGGCTTGAAAGGGACTCTGTGCTCGCCTAATTTCCAATCTAAATTCGCTTCTTAGCGCCTCGTGACGCCCTGTCAAAGCATTGTTATCAGTGCCTCTCCTTTTTTAGGGAAGGCTTCCGTTTTCAATAAGATAACGTTCTCATACAAATAGATATCATACGCACATAAACACTCAAAACACGCACATACACACTTATATGTACATACACATATATACACATATAAACTCAGAAATTGCATTTTCAATGAGATAAAGTTCTCATACAAATCGATATCATACGCACATAAACACTCAAAATACGCACATACACATATACATACATACGCACATACACATACTTGATATCTTTTCTCTTCTGCACACGTAACTTTCTTTAAACTCATAAATATGAAGCCACAAATATCACGTGATATCGAAGTCGCTGTACCCTCGGAATAACTTACGCCTAAGTAGAATGATATATGATCATTTCATCTGCCCTTGTCGTTTCAGTTTAGTTGCATTGATGGACATCTAACTTGTCCATTCGGCTATCGAGAGAATACAAGTCGATATCGACTGGTTTACATATTACTGTTAAATTCAGTTTCTCTGCTTAAAATCGATATCAATCAAGCTCCACCATGTTATCTGATTGGTAAGTATGTAACAATTGGCTAGTTGTAGACTTCTGTTACTTATACAAGCGTATATCCAGTCACATATATCACTTGATATCAAGTTCGCTGTGCTTTGGAGATAACTGACTCTTGAAAGGAAATGCAGTTTTAATACACACATACAAACGCACACACACACACACACACTTTTATAGGCGTATATACCTACATGCAGTATATCTAAATGTGCGTATATATACGTGTGTAAATGAATTCTTCTGTTAAAACAGGATGCGTCTCAAGTATACCATAAATATATAATAGTATATATATAATATATATTTATATATATATATATATATATATAATAACATAACCATAATAACATCATACATACAACTACATACATACATACATACATACATACATACGTACGAACGTACGTACATATGCCTTTACCATCTGGGACCTCGATTAAAATTGATCTGCCAGCCGGCATTTCAAAGATTTCAGTTGACGTGATACCAGTGACCTATACAGCTTTCATAGTCCCTCGAGCACCTGAACACCATCTGTGCATACTTAATGTTGAATTTGAAGAAATGTATGATGTACATTCGCTAAGTTAATCAAACAAACCTTGTCTGTTGTTAGCCTGACCTATTATATATTCATGGCGAGGTCTCCGTCCCGGTAATGGTTCTTGGCCATTCCAGCTTATTCAAATATGTTATATTTGCGGAACCTTGTTATTTTGTTGATAACGGAGGGTTTTAATCAATTTGCTTGTCACGTGCAGGAGCACGTAAATTATGTTTTTTATTCTAACTATGCGGAAAGGCCTTGTATGCAATATGATATTTAATGTAATTCGGTATTTTCGATTATGTACGTTGAACTGAATTAAAATTTTGACGGATTTTTTTTTTCTAAAGGTAGTAACGCTTCTGAACCCATACAGTTCGTTCTTAATCTGCAAACTGGGTTTAATGTTATGATTCTTATCTTTATAAATCGAGGAACTGACAAAATGGAATTATTGTTGCCAAAATAAACACTATACAGCATTAGCATATACAGAAGGTTATTATATATATATATATATATATATATATATATATATATATATATATATGCGTGTGTGTGTGTGTTTGTGTGTAATTATATATTCATATATACGTATATATATATATATATATATAATATATATATATATATATATATATATATATACATATACATATGTTTATATATCATGCACATACACATAGATATTTACAGTATTTTCAGCAGAGTTCAGATTACGTATTCATAAAATTGTACTCATGAGTACCTTTTGTAAATTAGTGGTGGATTGGTGGAAAATGATAATCGTAAGATACATCCCAATCCCAAATTTGCATACACATCTATAATGTATGTATGTATGTATGTATATGTATATATATATACATATACACGTATATATATAGAACTCTGTTTGTATACATCACAAATTGGAGCCCACATGCATAGTGCATGTGTTTGCACGTATCCCTTTCCACATGTGTAATAAGCAGAGGGATTCATCACACTTACTGCTCTTGTCCTTTCTTCTTGACAGCTGCGGAATTAATTGAGGTAGCATCATTTGTCACAACAATCATGTTTCGTCCTCTCTCTCTCTCTCTCTCTCTCTCTTTTTATATGACATTTTTTATCGTCAAAGATTGGACTAAGATATTTTTCAGTCTCTCCATAACCTAGTGTATGTTATTTCTCTCCTTATTTGTAGTTATACCACTTGGATATATGTGTGGTGACAATATTATTAAGGCAGAAATTGTTTTACTCTATCATAAACAAGCAATATTGTGTTAACTATTATTTCAATGTCTCTGAATTGTATGATGTACGCATTCCTTTGGTTATTATAGAGTAAGAAAACTATTCGTGACTCCAACTGATCTGGCAGTTATACTGGATGGGATTTTTCTGGCATACTGGCCCTTTCCAGAGAGAGAGAGAGAGAGAGAGAGAGAGAGAGAGAGAGAGAGAGACCCTGTTGACCTTTAAAGTACTGAAAGGTCCTGGGAACTGTTATTTCCTCGCTAGTGCCTAGATGAAGGTTATGTTAAAATAACCTTGGTGGAATGGTATCAACCCGATTATTCGTATGATCACAGTGGCTTGTCTCAGGGGATTGTCAGGTTGAAATTGCATAGAATAAAGATTCTCTATTTATTGCCCAAGAGTGACTGTGTGAATCTTGATTTACAAACCAAGCAACGACTACCTTAAGCCTAAGTGAACAAACTCTAGACAATCGGTACGTAGAAAGAATGAACAAAATTTGTTCTTAGTCATATTGACTCTATTTGAAGAGGTTTTCACATTAACCTTTGATTGATTTGATTGTTGTTTTCTTGTTACCGTGGCTATTGGGCTGATATTGTGTAATTAAGTCTTGCTAGACGTTTAAGCATTCAAAATACCAGTTCTCGTGTTGGTTTTACAGAATCGCTCGTAGATTTTATTTTTATGTCAAGTTGGTTTTTATTTGAAGGGTTTATGTTGTGGTTGCAGATGATTTTCGTTATACTAGTACTCGAGATCTGCAACAATTACTTGACCTCTTGGGTTGACCTTAAAAGCGTTGGGTTGCTCGAATTAACAGCGCCTTCAGTGAAGTTTCTTTTTGACCTTATTGTTCTAGTATCAAAGACAAAACTACTCTTAACGGATACATTGTTTATTATTTTTTTTCCTTTATGCTTACGTTGAAGTATATGCATCGAAGCCACATTGTTTATCCGAATGGTTAAAGACAACAATTTTGGCCGAATCATACTGCGCGCGTGTGTGTGTGTGTGTGTCTGTAATTGTGACTGAGAGAGGAAGACTGAGAGACCCTCGCTCATTCCTAGAAAGTGAAGACAAAAGCGGAAACCAATAATTTCCCCCTCCGTACCCTCCCTCTTCCTTCTTCCCCCCCTCCCCTCTCTCCCTGGCAGCCCGATGTAAACACAGCAACTTAATTTAGGGAGGCGGCTTTCCGAAGTCGTTTCTTGTGCGTTATGAAAACGGTTATCTGCGTTTATAGGTTCAATAGGCTGATTAAGGTGGCTCCGGAGGGCAGACTCGCCGCTTCCTGAATCACCAGCCCGGGTGAGGCGTCATGGAGGAATGGGGGTAGGGGGTTTGGAGGGGTCGGGGTTGGCTAGAGGTTCAGGGTTGTTTTATGGTGTCTCCACATGTCGCTACGTAGGCACTTTCCAGGGTTTTAGAGTCCCTTCCTGGAAAATGAAAGGCCGTTGGGGGAAAACTGGAGCTTCGGCGAAGGGCAAGTCTCCTTTTTTTTTCTCTTTTTTTTCTTTCATTCGCGAGCCTCAGCTTAGCTCTCTGGACATCCATTTAATTAGCACAAAGCAAAGGCTAGAATTGCTCTCTCTCTCTCTCTCTCTCTCTCTCTCTCTCTCTCTCTCTCTCTCTCATCCATCTTGGAAGACCAAATTCTTAATAAAGACTGTAGACTAGTCACTCATACACTGAAGTAGCGTTGATCTTCAATTTTTACTTTAATAATAATAGTAATAATATCTCTCTCTCTCTCTCTCTCTCTCTCTCTCTCTCTCTCTCTCACTATATTATATATATATATATATATATAGTATATATATATATATATAGTATATATATATATTGTATTATATATATATATATATATATATATATATATATATTATATATATATATATATATAAAACATCTTGAAGCCAAATTCTTAATAAAGACTGTAGACTAGTCACTCATACACTGAATTAGCGTTAGTCTTCAATCAGTATGACTGATAAAGGTATGTCAAAAATTAACAATTCTTTTTACCTTTAATAATAATAATAATAATGATAATAATAATAATAACAGTTATTATCTCCAACATAGGGGTTATGTTATCGGTTCGTTTTGTTTGTTTGTTTCTTTGGCAAAATTAACCAAAAGTTGTCTCGATTTTTCCGACAGCAAGTGACTGGAATTCCATAGAGATCTGGATATGGATAAGGGACTGTTATTGCGTATGTGGCCCTTGCTAATATTATTTTCGTTCCTTATGTTCTTTTGTTAAGGGGATGACTCATGGATGTAACGTTGACAGTGACGATGACTTTGTGCTGTCGGATAGTTATGGTTTTTATTACTAAGACGGTAATTTAGGAAAGATCTTGAATTTGCATTAGTTACATTGAAAAAGACTGCTGGGCCTTGACCCAGGCTAACATCCCAAACATCTCTTGAAAATGGGCCACAGATAGGGCCTGAAAGTACTCGAGTGTGTAGTAAAATTAAATGTAAATACTTAGAAGTAAACAAGTTACAAAGTGATTTTGTGGGTTTCTTTTTCAATCTTCTGAAGAAAACTGAAAGAAATTTTTGTTTGGTTCATTAGTTATATTTATACCGAGTCAGAAGACTCAATTAGCTGTACACTGAAATGCGCACTGGTAATCGTCTAGACATTATGTAACACCCATCGAATAATCTTAACTAACATGAAGTATTAGAGAAATTTGGCATATGTTATCAGATCCATTTTTTTTTTACTCTTTTCCAAGCACTGATTCATTTAATGAAAATGCTGATGTATGCTTCTTATGGAAAATATCATCATCGTTATCATAGCATGATAACGATGATGATGCTAAACAATAGTTACAATTTTGACAAACACATATAACAGATGTGTGAAACTGCTGCCAGGCCGAAAGAAATTCCGCCCCATAGTGTGCAGACAAATATTTTCCCCCGAATCAAAGAATGGAGCCTTTCTCTCAGGAAGGTTTTCAGCCCTGTATCGGGAGCGTGTGACCAATCAAAATGGAATCGTCGTGCTAAAATTGACTCCTGCGTTTATTTTATGGTGCAAAATGGAGAGGGAGAGGGGTCGCTTCGAGTCATAAATGCCATAAACAAAGACGGTAAGGGATGAAGCTGGAGTGGAGAGAGTCTGTTCTGCTCTCCTCTCTAGATTCTGGGGAGTTAGAGTAAAAGACTTTAGTTTAGGGTGTATGTCTGTGTTTATGTATGTATATGTGGGCGTGAAATTTTTATGTACGTATATGTGCGTTTATAAATGAAGATGGCATATGTCTATAGAGAATCTGCTCTTCTCTCTAGATTCTGGAGAGTTAGATTAAAAGGCTTTAGTTTAGGGTGTATGTGTATGTACGTATGTGTGCGTAGGTTGTATGTGTGCTTGAAATTTTTATGTACGTATATGTGCGTATATAAATGAAGATGGCATATGTCTATAGAGAATCTGCTCTCTGCTCTCTAGATTCTGGGGAGTTGAGAATAAAAGGCTTTAGTTTATGGTGTATGTATGTGTTTATGTATGTATGTGTCCGTAGGTTGTACTTGTGCGTGAAATTTTTATGTTCGTATATAAATGAAGATGGCATGTGTCTATGGAGATCTGCTCTGCTCTTTAGATTCAGGGAAGTTAGAGTCGAAGGCTCTCAGTTAGTTTATCTGAATACACGTATGTGTGCATGTGATACTTTTATTTATGTGCACATATAAATGATTGTGGCGTGTGTATGAGAGTATACGTGCTTGTGTGTATGAGTGAGTGAATTGCTAATACCCTGGCCTCTCATTTGATAAGACAGGGATTCGGTCCCGATGTGAGAGAGAAATTTATTTGTGAAGCACCTTCTCGTGCGTTCATTATTTCAGTCAGTGTGTGTGTGGGTGTTTGTGTTGGTCGTATGTGTGAGTGAATTTTTGATTTGTGTTAGTATATAATGAATGTGCCGTGTGTCTGTGAGTACGAATGCCTGCGTATGTTTGCAGAAATCAGTATGTATTTGTGTTCGTCGTATGTATGCGTAAAACTTATTGAAGCATCCATATTTGCTTATATAAATGAAGATGGCGTGTATCTCCGAGTATGAATTCATGTGTGTATTGTTGTAAATTATTATTCATGGTGTATATTATAAATGTACAATAGTATTAATCACTGTGATCAAATACCATTTAACCCAAGGATAGAACAAACAAACATTTTAAGTCTATTTTTTAGCATTTCTTGTGATGTTTCGCTGTGATAAAGATGGTTCTGAAGACTTAATCCGTTTAGAGCCACGACAAAATTAATATCTGGTAAGAAGCACCAAAGGACGTCGAGATCTATTAGCGGAGGAAGGTAAAACCG
>NC_087201.1:132260006-132262506 GCF_015104395.2 Macrobrachium nipponense
GAAAATGTTTCCTGAATGTCACACAGATTTTTTTCTCTCTCTCTCCTACAGAAGTGTCTCACAAGTACCTCGTTACCTTCTATAAAGATCAGATACATCCGCAGCGTGCTTTATTGAGTTTTCCCTTTCATTCATTTTTGCTTTCCTTTATGACGATGATTTTTCTCTTTCTCTGTGTGCTTTCTCTCTTTCCTATACCACCGTGTCTCTCTTCCCAAATCATTTCACGGTAGGCAAAAAAAAAAAAAAAAAAAAAATCGCTGGGTTCTGTTTTTCATTTCATATTTATTGAATGTTATCTCTTTCTTTTTTATGTTCCGAGTTCTTCAGTAAACATGATTCGATTTTCTTTACGTATTATACTGTGAGTGTGTGTCTTTCAATGTGTGATACAATACACAAATACACTCCAGATATTGCAGACTGTCAAGTACATTTAGATATATCTGGAAAGCATTGCGTCTAATCAGTTTGTGGGCATGTTAAAATGCATCTGCTACTCTTCGAACTCTTTATTTGTTTTTTTCTTCATCTCACAATCCATTGACGTAGTTTCATTTGATGTAGTCGAAGGAGGTCGTTGGCATTTTGATGATGGATGGCCGTAAGGAAAGGAAGGTGGAGGAGTTGGAGGAAGAAGAAATGTTTACCTCTGAGGTAAAAGTTACTTGTTCCTGAGGAAACGGAAGTTCATTTTTAACTTCCACTCGAGCAGAATATTAAGTAATGCTGCGGTAAACGCGCTCGAACGAGGTCGAAGGAACAGAAGAAACCGTGTAGAAGTGATTGCTCTGGTGGGAGACGCCGCACTTTTTTTTTTTCTTTATTTATTTCCCTTTTTTTTCGAAAGACAATACTCCCTCTTGGCTGCTGGTGGTAGTTATCGTTGTTGTTCTTAGGCTCGAGGCTTCTGGGACACAACACTGCTGTCTGGTTCTTTTTCCCATCTTTTTTTATTTCCTCTTATTTTCAAAGCTTGATTGTTATGCAGTTGTTAATGCAGCTCATGCTTTGGTTGTGTTAATGCTTCCTAAGGCCTGTTGTTATGCTTCTTATTGCACATCAGCAGCTTTTTAAACTGGGCTTTATATGCTGATAAAGCAGCAGAGTTAATGAGAATTCACAGCAACTGCCGAAGATAAGTAGTATCTCGAGAGAAGCTTGGAAATGTCATTGTTAGGAAAACACGTACGCTCTGAATTTTCTGTATTTTCCTTTTGACTTGTGAATGCGGCAGTTGCCATTCTCTCTCTCTCTCTCTCTCTCTCTCTCTCTCTCTCTCTCTCCTCTCTCTCTCTCCTTAATAAATATGCTCCCTGTTACGAGACAAGGGGTAAGTTTGAAGAACTAGATAGACATTTAGATAGATGGAAAGACAGATATATTATTCTCAAGTAGAAGAAATGTTATATATATCAGTAAGTGATGCAAGAAATCATTTCCTTGCTCATTTTGTAATACATTTCGCTATTAAAATTGTACTTGTTATAATTTAAGTAAGATGCAATTGCAAGCTTATCTAAAGATTATCCTCTTACTGTTCTCATTCGTAACTTGCTTGCACACTAGTTTTAAAAGGGTAGGCAAGTAACCGTTACGGTTCTTAACTGTTGGGGATATACTCCCAAATGCTAGTCAACAGGAGAGCCGAGGTGGAGTAGTTTCTTATCAAATCAATTAGCCATGGAGTAAGCATCATGTGTGTGTGTGTGTGTGTGTACTTGTGTGTGTGCCTTTGGTCAGATATTTACTGTTGTGTCAGTGGATGACGCCCCGTCTGTTTTCTGTTTATTACATCTAACTAAGAGTACCGTAAATACTTATGAATTTATTGGGTCAAGTCGCAGTCGGCTTTAAGTAGACTCTGAGCTCTGGCGAATTTAACTTGAATTCATTTTATGGTGCGTTGGCTTGGATTCTACTTTCATCAAGCGACCCTAACTAAGCTGAGGGAATCATACCGCAAAATGAATCAAAATGAAGAGCATATAAACGATATAGTCATCTCAATCTGGCGATCTTCAAGTCAACTTGACACCAACGGAAAGGAAGGTGGCAGCCAGCTTGGCGCAGAAAGGAAAGTACGTCATCTTTAGAAAATGGAAAGGGACTGACTCGTCGTGGTGTATAATTCTGTAATGCGTTCGTCCAGCGCATTAGGCCATGAGGAACTAAATGGAATCGGAAGGGGAAACCACTAATGTAGTCTTACATCTCCCCTTCCCACTTTTGCTCTCCTCTGTTCGCCATGCTTATTCCTTTATTGATGAGGATTTCATTATTAAAGGCTGGTGCATAATGTCGCCGATGGCGGGGGACCCTTGGCGTTTCTTCTTTGCCTTATTCCCAGTGTCAGGAGAGAAAGAGAGAGGAATATATATATATATATATATATATATATATATATATATTATATATATATATATATATATATATATATATATATATATATATATATATATATATATATATATATACTAATATATATATTTATACAGAG
>NC_087201.1:132265006-132270006 GCF_015104395.2 Macrobrachium nipponense
AGATCATAGGCTAGCCACACCTTGAAGGATACCCGCGGTAAACAAGTGATTCTTCCAGAAAAACAGTACATTTTGAAACAAAACGGGAGCATATACAATTTAATATCATGAATTTTTTTTTTACACAAACAAATTTTCCCAACAAAAAATTATTATTAATGAAAAGACGGAAGAAAATATAAATATATATATATATCGAGCAAGAGAAAAAGGGAGAGAAAATATCGAACCAGAGAGAGAGAGAGAGAGAGAGAGAGAGAATTAATTAAGTTATGTATTTGTGATTGCAGATTTATTTTTAATGGAGAATATTACCAACAAATATTTGGTATGGCCATGGTAACCCTTTATCACCTCTCCTTTCAAACTTATATATGGAATTTTTTGAGAGACAACACCTCCCGAATATCACACTTATCCCCTTAAAATGGTACCGATATGTCGATGATATCTTAGTAGTCTTACCTAGTGGTATCGATGTAAATGATTTACTGTCTAAATTGTTAATAATTTAGTGCCATCCATAAAATTCACTGTTGAAATTGAAAATAACAATGTCATCCCTTTCCTAGATGTATTAATACATAGAGAATCTTTCCAATGCAAATTCAGTATTTATTTAGAAACCCACAAATAATTTAACATATGTACATTTTTATTCTGGCCACCATCTTAATATTAAAATTTCAATTTTTTTCTTCAATGTTCCTACGCGCTTTGGGTATCACGAGTCACAATACCTGGACCAAGAAAATAGAATACATAAAAAAGATAGGAAACGATCTCTGCTACCCACCTCATTTAATTGATTTATGTTATCAAAAAGCTCATAAAAAGTTTTATAATGTTGCTATTAATGAAAAAGAAATACCTAAAAATGTACTTAGCTTACCTTATTTTCGTGGATTTGAAACCATAAAATCAATATTTAAATCATTTAATGTTAATGTAGTGTTCTCTTATAACAATACCATTAAGATATGCTAATTAAGAATAGTCCCGTAACAAATAACAACATCATTTACAAAATTCCTTGTAAGGATTGCCCATCGTTTTACGTTGGTCAGTCTAGTAAAAATTTATGTGTTCGGGTTAAGCAGCATATGTATTCAGTTAGAACAGCCCAGACTTCAAATGCACTGTTTATCCATCTGAGTGAAAAATCTCATTGTATTAATTGGGGTGATGCCTCGGTAATTGCTAGATCTAATGATTATGTTTCAAGAAATTTACTGGAATCGGCAATTATACAAATCACTAATAAAAACAACCTAAATCTTAGTCTGGGAATGTACCATTTGGACCCATTATTTGTAAGATGTTTATGAAGGACCTCAAAATAAATGAACAACTAATAAATTAGTCCCACATGTATATAGTTATTAATTCTCTCTCTCTCTCTCTCTCTCTCTCTCTCTGGTTCGATATTTTCTCTCCCTTTTTCTCTTGCTCGATATATATATATATTTATATTTTCTTCCGTCTTTTCATTAATAATAATTTTTTGTTGGGAAAATTTGTGTAAAAATTCATGATATTAAATTGTATATGCTCCCGTGTTGTTTTCAAAATGTACTGTTTTTCTGGAAGAATCACTTGTTTACTGCGGGTATCCTTCAAGGTGTGGCTAGCCTATGACTCCTCCTCTCTCTGTAGAGTGAAAATCGCCCTTATGGCTAATTTGGTAGTGTCAGTTTGTATATTAAGCCTTCTTTTGACTATGGTGTTCTTTGTAAAACCAGTATGCCTCAGTAAAGGGTCCGAATAGGACCGAAAGTACTCGGCCAACTCGTTTTTTTCATTTTTTCCTTCGTGGCAAAAACCTTTATTTATATATATATATATTTATATATATATAATATATATATATATATATATATATATTATATATATATATATGTATGTATGTATGTATGTATATATATATATATATATATATATATTATATATATATATATATATATATGTATATATATTATATATATATATATATATATTGTATATATATATATATATATATATATATATATATATATATATATATATATATAAACATCGAGCTACAAATGTCCTTTAATATCTAATTCGCTCTACCTCGCAATTAATATATTTTCATATATGTTAAGCAAAGGGGAATTTTTTTAGTCGGTAAGGGATTTGTCGGTTCAAGGGCGCGAACCATCGAACCAACAAATTGAGGACACACAGTGTGGTCTAGATGCTTCACTGTGCGTCCTGAATTTTTTGGTTGGATGGTTTGCGTCCCGTGAGCCGACGAATTTCTTATCGACTAAGAAATTCCCCTTCGGTTAACGCATATGAAAAATATATTAATTCCGAGGTAGAGCGAATTAGATATTAAAGGACATTTGTAGCTCGATGTATGTATATGAATCACGGTAACTGTGATATGACTCATATAATATATATATATATATATATATATATATATATATATATATATATATATATATATATATATATACATATATATATATATATATATGTGTGTGTGTGTGTGTATATATAATATTTAAATATATAAATATATAATATTATATATCATTAATATATATATACATATATAATATATATGTGATATATTATATAATATATGTATGTATAATATTATTATATGATATATATATATTAAATAATAATATATAATTTATATAAAACATGGAGGTGTTAACCCTATGGACTGTTCAGAATTACTACGAGTATATTACACAAAAGAAATTTTGAATATCTTATAATACTGTACCTTGTAACATGTACATTAATCTTGCTCCGAAATTTAATAACAATTTGCATACACACACACACACACACACACACACACACACACACACACACATCATATATCTATATATATATATATAGATATATATATATATATATATATATATATATATATATATATATATATATATATATATACACACACACACACACATATATATATATATATACATATATATATATATATATATATATATATATATATATATATATATATATAACCTTTTACATTTCAGGGTACGATTCATGTAGATCTTGCTGTGTAAAGTGACACCAACACTAATGAAACATTCATACTATCTTTTGTACATTACAGTGATTCATAACAATAAATAGGCTTAACAGCTTCATGAGATTACCAACCCACCTTCCCTAGGAATAATTCAGGCCAACTGGTATAAAGACATGCTTAAATATATCAAGGTAAACAGATTACGGAAAATTAAGAGAGCCTCGAGAAAATGACGCAAATACCACAGCTTGGGACTCAGCTGATTGAATTAAATTAAGATAATTGCGAGAGAGAATTATTTTATCCTGTTTACTGTATCACTCGCTGCGGTTGTAAGCTGATCACCACTCGCGGTCCTAAAATAGTTGTACATTTTTTGCTGCCATGTTGTAATGAACCATTATTGTTTATGATGATTTTCAATTGATTATTTTGGGAACCTGCGTCATTTGGTTTGAAATGCCTTTCTTTTGTGGTAAATATTGGTTAATGTTGAATAAAGATCCACTATAACGTATATGAGCAATTCTGTATTGATCAAAATACCACAACAATTAAAAAATGGGAGCATTCGAACTCAGATGGACCGTCGTGCAAACCGTCGAAATCTCCCATTTTTTTTATTATTTCTGAAATTTCATAAATACTGATTAGCTCATATACATAGCTGTGAATTTTTACTTATGATTATATCCGGTCACAGTATAGTAACTCACCGTAGATATTAGTAAAAATGATATCGTACCTTTACTCGAAACTGCCTTCTTGATGGCCGATGCCCAAATGAAAACTCGAAAGCTTGTATATTTTGGTTCACGTATTCCCACCTATGCGACGAACGGCAACGGTGTTTTCAATATCAATAGCTCCTGGACCCAGGAATTGCCACATTTCTCCACAGACTTCGGAGTTCCCGGGTTACTGCAATTTTCAGGTTTGCTGCGTTGAAGTGTCTGCATTTAGGTCCCCATCCGCCTCTGCGGCAGTGGTGTGTGTGTGTGTGTGTGTGTGTCACTCTGTCCAAAGCCACGAGGCTCCTTTCACGTTAAGAAAATTTTCAAAAAATATTTGAAATTACTCGGCACTGTCCATCAGCAAAGTTGCTCTTTATTAAAGGATTTTTCCTGCGTCATATGAAATTTTATGAATTGTATAGGCTGTCGAGCCTCCTATATCGTTGTTAAAATTTACAGCAAGATTTAAAATTACTTACTAGTGTCCTTCAACAAAGTTTTCGCTGTGAAGCCAAGCACTGGGACACTTTCTCAATCAGCTGTCAAGACTGAAGAGAAAGACTTAGATTGGTTGGACAGCAATAGAAAGAAATGTAGAAAATAAAGGAGAGAAAGTACAAGATATAAAAGATGGAACTGAGAGAAAGTTTTGGTGTTTTTCTCGTAAAAAGAAATATCGCGTTTGTGTTTTTTCTACAAGATTGCTTTTCCTCGCGTTTGTTTTTACTCGATAGTGGGACAACAGTACCCGGCTTGTGTTTACAAATTATTTTTATTGGTCCGACAAGGAAAGGTCTTTCATTATTAATGATTCTTGAAAGTGTCGGCTCCGAACCTTGTTCTTCCGCTTAGTTTTATTTACCGAAATTGTGATACACACGATCGCCTGTCGATGTATAATTGGCAATTTTGCATTCATGTAGTGTGACGACCAGTCGGTTGGCAAGAAGGAGCGGGGAGAAGTAGAATAGTTTTTTTTTTTTTTTTTTTTTGTGACATTGATCTACATTTTATGACTTTATTTCCTGGCTGGACGAGTTTTTTGTACAGAAGACTAGGCACGTAAATGCAATGTGTACACTTCTCTGATATACGGGTGTGATGACCATGACATTTCCTAACTATTAGTAACTACTGCAATATTTATTTAAATTGAAAGCGAATTATTCTTCCCCGAAGTGTCTTTATACACTGAATGTGAAGTCGCACGCTCAAGTCAACTCACGTGAGTT
>NC_087201.1:132275006-132287506 GCF_015104395.2 Macrobrachium nipponense
TGGGCTTGTTCTGTAAGAATAGTGTTCATCTTCTGAACAACAACAATTAAACAACCAAACAAAAACTTCTTTCAGTTTTTTCTGAAGATTGAAAAAGAAACCCACAAAATTACGGTGTATAACGTGTTTACTTATAAGTATTTACATTTTATTTTACTGTGTATAACGTGTTTACTTATAAGCATTTACTTTTTATTTTACTCAACACTTAGTAAAATAAAATGTAAATAGTTATAAGTAAACACGTTATACGCCGTAATTTTGTGGGTTTCTTTTTCAAACAACAACAACAACAATAATAATAATAATAATAATAATAATAATAATAATAATAATAATAATAATAATAAGAAGAAGAAGAAGAAGAAGAAGAAGAAGAAGAAAAAGAAGAGGAAGAAGAAGAAGAAGAAGAAGGGAAAGCATAAATTCCTCTTTACATACCCTCACTAATTTTCATGGATATTGTTTCAGTTTTCTTTCATATGATTTTGTCATTTACTCTCTCTCTCTCTCTCTCTCTCTCTCTCTCTCTCTCTCTCTCTCTTCTCTCTCTCTCTCTCTAGTCATCTTTGCGACTGCGAACTATATTGTTTCATGAAGGTGACAATTAAAAAAATCAAATTAGTCATTTCATTGTGAATAAGACATCTTTTTATCTATTTATATATATGTATCCACATGCATACGTACATAAAAAACAAAGATGCAAGTATACATACATACATATATATATATGTATGTCTGCATGTATGTATGTATGTACGTTCTTTTGCATGGACACATGCATGTGCATAGAAATAATATAAAAGAGAGAGATATACTCATATGAGGCGTTAACAGTTTAGAGAGTCGACCGCGCTAAAATGCTAACGTCTCATAAATCTAATCCCTAACAGAATGTTTACGATGCGAAAGTGGCCTCAAGTGAAGTCGTAACTCGGGTTCTTGTTAAGTTATGAAAGCTTAGTGTGAGGAGACCGTTTCTGCCCACCAAAAAACGACACGAGGCCTTTCCCTAAGCGATGACGATTATCGTCTCGTAGCAGTGAACGAATGATAATGATGATGATGATGATGATGATGATGATGATCTCGCGGGAGGGAAGAAGAAGATTCACGAGTGTCACGCGAAGACTGAAAAAAAAAATTGATTCATATTACATTTTTATTTATATGTTTATTTTCAAATGACAGGTCACTTCTCTCTGTATTTCCTATTACCTTCTGTAGCCTCTTGCAAATGAGCTCATTATTCTTTGGAAGCTTGAATTTCAAGTCTGTGGCCCCCCTCAGAGCTTGTTCCATATGAATATGTTTCATCTCCTGAATATAATAATAATAATAATAATAATAATAATAATAATAATAATAATAATAATAATAATAATAAAGCTAACAAAAATCTGTAGAACAGTCGATATTTTTTACTCTCTCTCTCTCTCTCTCTCTCTCTCTCTTCTTCTCTCTCTCTCTCTTCCATCTCTCTTAACCCTTGACATCTATATTTCTCAATTGCACTGTGTTCTAGCTGTTGACATTTTATTTAAGTGCGTGAACGTTGCGGATGCATAATATGACATGATCGCCTGAATGAAATTATGTCAACAGTTTTTATATTTTTATTTTTTTTATTTATGTATTGTATTATATGGTATATTTTATTTATTTATTTTATTTTAAACTTTTTTTTATGAGTATCCTTATGGATCGGCTTCTGAACCCATCGATATTTCTGACACAGCGGGGGGCGGGGTGGAATGGGGGGGGGGGGGGGGGGGGTGGGGGGGGGGGGGGATCCCTACGTGAACAAAATGATATTGCCGGCGAAGGTTGTGGGTTAGTGCTGAATATTCAAGTTTGTTAAGGGCCTTGTCATACGTGTTCTATACAGTTCGAGGGACGCAAAGAATAAATGTAAAGTTTATTCGGCGTCGGAAAGACATTATTGGGTATTGGCTTGCAAGTTATTGCCTTTGTAATATTCATGCCGGGATCTTTATGCATGTGTTTGTGTAAGAGAGTGGCGGTGGAATTCTTGCTTTTTTGGTTTGGGCGTGTTTGTTCGTTGTTTTTGAGAGAGAGATCGAGAGAGAGGAGAGAGAGAGAGAGGAGGAGAGAGAGAGAGAGAGAGAGAGAGGTGCCTTTTATCAAACTGAGGAAACTGTAGAATAAAAATAGAAATTCTTATCCACGCTCGATTATTGGATCTGTGCGTGCCCAACATACTGTATAACAAGGTCTACAGAATACATCTACGGCTGTTGTAACCGAAAGCAATTGCCTACAGGGGGAATGTTTATAAGTAAATTGTTCATCATCCACTGTATGATAATCCCCCCCCCCCCCCCCCCCTCCCCCCGCCTCCCCCATCCCCTTCCATTTCCATTTCCTTTCTGGTTCTCAACAGTAGCATCGACTTCGGCGTTTGAATGAGCCACCGAGGCCCGAGTGTTTACTGTACTGGATGAGCTCCCCGTGTTTGGGGTTGGGGGTTGGGTTGGGTTAGAGGGTTTGGGGGGTGTTTACAATACAGGTGGACGTCCGTTATCACGAGGCTGAATCATCATCATCCGGGATTATCAAGAAATCAAAAATCCACTTTTGCGAGACAAAATGTCAAGTTTGGATTGTAATCCCGGATTGCTCCCGGATCTTGGCCTTCCTTCTTCAAGGGTAGGTTTCTTCCGTTACTAAAGTGTGTACGAAATGCCGTAAGTCTATAAAAATGTGAATCTCCCTTGTAATTTGTTGCAAATGGTTTTCAATGAATATTGGTATTTAAATGAATATTGTGGTTTCTTTGCACGAGCCAGGTAGTCATAAAGAAAAGGGTTTCGCGTGTGTGACCTTGTTGCGGACAAAGAGGCTACTGTTCAAAGGTCAGTCATTTTTTAGTGATCCCTTTGTGGATAATTGGAAAAATTCCTCATGATGACTTATTGCTTAGCCTTAACCGTCCCAAAGTATCCCTGACTCTGATCTTTGCGCCATAATGTGTTGCCATCGTGCTTGCTCTTTCTTGCGAATTCAGCCTCTATCTCTCACAAAAAAAAAAAAAAAAACCTCTTGCTTTTAGACAAATGATGATATTTATTACATTAACACGCTTACATAACATACAATCACACACACACACACATTATATATATATATATATATATATATATATATATATATATATATATATATATATATGAATATGTCATTTCGATATGACACTTTTCACAAATATTGCTATCAAGTAAACAAATTTAGTTTTATCCAAGAGCAAATCTTGTCAAACATTGAAATAATGAAAGTGCTTTCAAAAGATAAGATAGACCTATAGTAATTGCATATTGTTTTTGTGACGCGTTTCCTCTCTCTCCCCATTTCTACTGTAGGCTTCCAGATGGCTCTGTTTCCTGCCGGTAGGCTTATAGGTCGTCTCATTACGTATGCACCAAGGGAAGAGGGGAGGGGGGCGACGGTTAATCCGGAAAATTCCTGTAGGATATGTCTTTCAGGTGACAACCAGTAGGACGTAAAGTTAGGTAATTGGCAGCTAGGAGTAGTCGCTGGATCTGCCTGAGTACCCGAGAAGTCACAAAAGGGGTTACTTCATTGAATGGGAGTGATATGAGCACAAGCTGTCCCCGCTCCCCCCCCTCCCCGTCCGTCCCCTCTCTCTCTCTCTTCTCTCTCTCTCTCTCTCTCTCTCTCTCTTTTATTTTTTAGGGGGACCGATAGGTTTGTGTGTTTATGTATGAAGTTCGTTTTGGTGTATTAAAATTACTGGTTAAGATTATTTGCTCTTGAGTAAACAGATTATATTCTTTTAATATGTCAATTTTTCCCCATGATTTTAGGTTGATAAATTTGTATGATCTATTAGTAAAAAGTTTGTTTAAGCATTCATTGGCAGGAAAATGGAGAACACCAGGCCATCATTGACCAGGTATTACATAAACATTTTATGAAAATTTCCTGTCAGATTTAATTTACAGTTGGACAGAATTTCGCATTATGTTCCAGCCGAGTCTTTTTATGGCATCGCAAACATCTGAATATGTTCACACGTCATTTCAGTTATAGAATTTCAGAGTCAAAGATTTTACTTTAAATGCTAAAGTTAAGTATGTCTTAGTTATAACCAGGCCCCGAAGTGATTTGCTTAAACAGCTTTTCCCATGGGCTGGCCCGGAAGCGCATTAGATATTTTCACGTGGCTAGGAACCTGTTGGTTACCTAGCAACGGGACCTACATCTTATTAATGGGATCCGAACCACATCATATTGAGAAATTAATTTTTAATCACCAGACACAAATTCCTCTGATTCCACGTTGGCAGAGCGGGGAATCGAACTCGGGACTACCGAATCGGTAGGCGAATACGTAAACCACTCGTCCAATGAAGAACTGCTTTAGTCGTTAGTCTTTTTCTTTGTGTATATAATACAACTTGAGCTGTTGTGCCAGTGTGCTGTTTTGAGCGCCTCAGTGGCGTGGTTGATTTGGAGTTTGCTTCTCACCTCGGTGGTCGCGTTTTGAGTGCCTCAGTGGCGTGGTTGATTTGGTGTTTGCTTCTCACCTCGGTGGTCGCGGGTTCGATTCTCGGCCATTCCATTGAGGAGTGAGAGATGTGTATTTCTGGTGATAGAAGTTCCCTCTCGACGTGGTTCGGAAGTCACGTAAAGCCGTTGGTCCCGTTGCTGAATAACCACTGGTTCCATGCAACGTAAAAATACCATACAAACAAACAAACAAACAAACCAGTGTGCTGTTAGATGGTTGTGGTCCCTCACAGTAACCTTCCAGAGACACTGCCTTATTCTTTCTATGATGCTTAGTGATTATTATTATTATTATTATTAATTATTATTATTATTATTATTCAGAAGTTAAAACCCTCAATCATATGGAACAAGCCTACAGGAGCCAATGACTTGAAATTCAAACTTCCAAAAAAGTTACAGGAGATCACGACATCCTCAACTCTCACTGTCAGCTCCGAAACTTTTTACAAGCTTCTATGTTCGCAGCAGCAGCGCCGAGGTCATGATTTGAAGAGCGAATCCGTCGTCGTCTGATGAATTTTAACAGGAACGCTGGAGTCATTTTTCACTTGAAAAGCCGAGTTAAATCTGGGCTTTTGTTCGCGCGGTCCCCACTCGCCCCCCCCCCCCCCCCAACTCCCCTTTCGCGTAAAAAAAATGGAAAAAAAAAAAAATATAAACGGGCTTTATGAGTTCAAGGGGAAATGATTTGCGATACAGGATTATACATAACGATGTGTGGTCATGGCTGTGGCCGAGTCGTTTGAAGGGGTGAGCCTGTTTCGGGATCTGAATGTATGGGGGGAGGGGTGGATGTAGTGGGGATTGGCTCGTTACTGTAGCGTGGATGTCGGGAGGGAGGAGAGGTAGAGAAATGTAAGAGACGGGGTAGGGAGGGGGGTGGGGGGGGGGCTCGAGTGCTTAGGGGGGGGGGGGCTGGGACGGTGGTGATGAGGGTAGCGGGTTGGGGGGGGGGGGGGGGGGGGGGGGGGGGGGGAGGTATTATTCACTTTGTCTCCATCAGGTAGCATCGATTGACCATTATCAGAAGCAGGTACTACATTACCATCCCTTCGGTTTAGAGGGGAAGGGGCAGGAAAGAGGGGAACGCGAGAACCCTCTTGGTCCAGAGGGGAGAAAAGTCACACCATAGGTTTCTCTGCGGAAGATTTATAAACTCCGTGATAAATGATATATCAATGGCAGGCGCTTTCACTCTTATGAAGAAATATATGTATGAGGAACAGTATTAAACGAGATATATTATAGGCTGTAGATACAAATATAGACGGGTCTTGGTGGGCGTGCGTGTACGTGTTTATTTATTTATTTTATTATTTTTTTTTTTTGCGTTTTGTACTTGAATGTCAAGTGACGGTGTTTGTTTTTTTCGTGCTCCTAATCCCTGTATCAATTCACGATTTGCCTTTTTTTCCCCACCATCGGCAGCAGTAGTTAATTGGGTCTTAGCCGTCAATAATCCCACAAAAGGAGTAGCAGTAGTGGTAGTCATTTTTTTCTAGATAACTAACAAATAAGAAAGGAATATTTATGTTTCTTTACGGTCATTAATGGCAAAGTAGTATTATTAGCCGACGAAGCATAATTTTTCCCGTACAACTAAAAATCCAAAACTGCAGTATCAATATCTTCATTATCAATACTCACATAGTAACAGGAAGGCTAGTAATAATAATCCTGTTACTATGTGAGTATTGATCATGAAGATATTGATGCTCACATAGTAACAGGAAGGCTAGTAATAATAATCCTGTTACTAGTGAGTATTGTCAGGGGATATTGATATTCATAACAGGAAGGCTAGTAATAATTTTTTAGTGAGTATTGATCATGAAGATATTGATGCTCACATAGTAACAGGAGGGATAATAGTAATATCAATCCTCCCTCACAACTAGCAAATGAAAAACCGAGCAGCAGGTGTCTTTTTTGACCGTCGAGACTCGCTTGCAGTAGCAGATGTATCCTTCTCTAATTAGGTAACGAAGAACTAAGATGTATTCGTTAGCAATCGGATAATAATGAAAATTGATGAACTGTAGATTCTCAAAGGTTGATCCTTAGAAATTGATCTTTTCATCAGGAGTACGAGATAGAATTTTAAAATTTAACAGGATAATGGAGTTAAGAAACTTCACAATTATTCAGAAATTAGCTATTGTTCGGGTAGGGTAAACAGTGATTTTTTTAGTGTGTAAAATTGTTTTCTTGATATATTGTTGCGTGAGTCTATACGACAAGTATTTATTGCAGTCATTTTCGAAGTAACATCTGTAAAAAAAAAAATAAGAAAAAAAAGAAAGGGCATTAACTTGACTCATGTCAGCAGAAATAGGAAATGATACTTCTCAATAGAAATTTGATGTTGTTTCAAAAATGCCAGGTCTTCTAGAATTTCTAGTATTCTAGGTCTTGGAGAGCTGTTTCCTCTATTATGGTAATGGTTGTTGATCGGTTCTCTTTCAGCATAGCAAATGAACTTCGATTGCCTTGGGTTGATGAGGTTCTGGGTTCGTCTTGGTTGCTTCCAGTAAGATCATCCAGTGAGTGAGCAGTTCATCTCCATTCACTGTACTTCAAAGAGTTGTGGGTTTCTTCAGGCTGGAATTAACAATAATTTCGCTCATGTCTGGAGAGCAACAGTCGATTTAACCTTCTGCTGACGTTAGTGATAGACTGGGAGACATCAATGGCAGATATTTGCGCAATGTCCGTTTTCAATAAGGATATTTTTAAAAGGAGCTCTGTGCAAGCACTTCAGTTTTTATCATGTGAGGACATTAACCCCAAAGTCTTTTATCTTAAAAAGAAAAAAAACTAAAATTATTCTATGTCTGGATTTTAATATTGTAGCTTTTCATCTGGAGTCAGTTTTTACTGTGCTGCCTTGTTATTGCAGTAGAGGAGGCTGCCTTATGCAAGCAGTAGTTCTTGGTTTTGGGGGCAGTCCACAGTCTTCAAGCTACTGACTGCAGTATCTTGGTGACTTGTGATTCATCTAGCACAGAGGAAGTGAACTGTGGATGCTGGTCTATAAAAGAAAAGACCCGAGTATTGTTTCCGTTGTATAGCTATGTTCAGTGAGAATGGATGAAAGCTTATCAAATAAGCATATTTTATGGATTTTAGGCTCTTAATCCAAGCACTGGGGCGCAGGAGAATTGATTGATAAAAAGATTTCCCTAAAGGAAAAGGTGGATCAGAGTAACAAGAAAAGATCTCGTCTTGCCGAGAGAATGGAACCCAGATAATTTTAAGCTGTTGGGTGGAGAACCTAGAAAGCTCTGGATAGGTTGGGCGGACGAGTTAGTGGACGAGTTAGTGGCCATTAATGTACGAGAAATAAGAGATGTGATCGCAAGCTAACAGTGAATGGGCTGTGTTTCTAGGAGAGTTCGACTTGCTGATGGGCTTTCTGTACAGGTGTGTTAAGTGACCTATGCTAATTACTATTACTAGCAAACATAAGTATACAGAAATTATGTATGAAAATTCGTAAAGTAACTAAGTCTACGGGCATAACCAGCCCCGTTTTACGGGAAGAACCAACTCCGTTTTAGGGAATCCCTTCTCACCCACACCCCCTTCAGAGGGGGGAAGGTAGTATGAAACCCCATTATGAACCATCTTAGGGATCCCCACGACAACCCTGCCATGTTTCATGCCCATCGGACCAGCCGTTTGGCCGTGATTGAATGACAGACGGCCTGACAGATATTACGCTCATTATAGTAAGGTTATGGGAGACCCCAGGACAGGAGCCTCATCCTCGATTTTGCCGCTCAGGTATAACAGTAGTTGAGAACTCTTGTCTTTCTTTCTTTTTTCTGAAGCCTTCCCCTCTTCGAGGACATGACATACTTTTGAAAATGAAGCATAAATGCATATGTGTCAAATTGTAGACTCGTTCAACAACATTTACATTAATGAAAAGTTGCCCTTGCGCAACGATATGCCTTGACGCTCATTAAACAGCTTTCGAATTTCCTTCGCCGCTCATGAGTATTGGCGGTGTGGCGGTTTCCCGGCAACCTCAGACTGCTTTCACATGAGAGACGTTCATATCATGCGACAAATTGCCAGTTATTGCCAATTTAAGAAATTTTCAGACGTTCCATCACTCCATGGGAAGGCATGCATTGTAAATAACGCTTCAAATTTGAGATATTTGCAGTATTTTCGAGAAAAAAAAAAACCTCAGAGCAGAGATGGATAAACAACCTAGGTATTAGAATGGCATAGGTATTAGCTAGACGCCGTGCTTATATATAGTGTATATATACATACTTTAATTCATTTAAATCTAGCATCCACACTTTACATCCATAAAGGAAAATTTGTTCAGCATTACTCTCATATAGTCCCAGCTTGGCTGCCATAGACAATCCAAATCTCTTCCTAACCTTTCGCGTGCAGCCTGATACCTTCTTGCTTCGCTTGTTCTGTGACACTTCTTCTCTCAACTTATTTTGAGTTGTTCTATTTCATTCCGAGTACTTGTACGACTAAACAGTTGCCATTTTTCCACCGGCCATAATAATGTCCATGCCGTTATTTTCATATAGTCATGTATCTCACTTTTTTTTTTTTTTACATTTCTTCATTTTCTCGTCTTGTAAGACTTTCAAGTGCCTCCACTAGTTTCTGGAATTTCTCTTCACTGTCACCACCATATTTCGAAACGTGCTGTTGGGTGGAGGAGGAGAAGACTTAGAAAGAACTGGATAGTTGGGAAGCATGGAAAAGAATAGCCTTAATTAACTTCCAGGAAACATGAGTATGTGCAGGGTAAAGGAAAACTGTTTTGTGAGAGTATGTAAGGTGTTCGATGTGCTGTTGGTGAGCGCATATTTGGTGTATGAAGAGGCAAATATCTTGAAAGTTTTTAGTACAAGAGAACATCTACAATTCAGCAGTTAAAGTACAGATGTGGCAGGCAGGGACAGTTTTGTATTTTTTTTCCATCTAAGGAACCAGTCCCTGTCAGGGGAAACGGTCTTATATATACATACATACATACATACATACATACATACATATATATATATATATATATATATATATATATATATATATATATATATATATATATATATATATATATATACATACATATACGTAAAGCTTTTGTCATTTGTAATTATTTGTCCGACTGTGTGTGTGTGTGTGTGTGTCATGCGTTCGTATGTTTGCCTTCTATTTCTATAGTTTCATATGGCTTATTCTTAGTTATACCTCGTTCTCAAATAAGCTTTTATCATTATTTCGAGGAAAGCCATATTTGTTGATCTCATCTCTTGTCGAGCAAAAGTCTGGTCAACGACTGTATTTTATGATTTTGTATCCGTTTAATCGTCGTTCGTGCAGCTGAGGCGTTAATTGATAAAATGCCCGCCGTTCGAATGCTAATACCTGTGGAGAGGAATTGGAGAACAGGTTACATACAGCTCTGGGTGGAAGGAATTCAAACCCCATTGTCCTCTTTGTGTGTGTGTATATATATATATATATATATATATATATATAATATATATATATATATTATATATATATATACTATATATATATATATATATATATATATATATATATATAATCTAAATTATAAAAGTCCCATTAAATCACTCTGGTTTAAAGCTAAGGACTATATTTCGGTGGGCTAGCCTCCACCCTTATCAAGCAGTAAATGATAGGAGTTTCATTAGCGAAATATATAGTGGGAGATATGTATTTTAATTTTATTCAAGTTCTAATGCACATGTAGCTTCAGTTTCAAGATTATGCTTTTCATTGGTGATTTCGAGTTCCTCGCATACTGTTTAATACAGACAGCCTTTCAAGTTTTTGTTTGTAGTTATGCACGTGGCTGTCGCGTGTAATCACTTCAAAAACTTTTCAATCTCTCCACTGGAGAGTAGTAGGGGTACCTTAAACTTTCTGAAAGGTTTACACGCGACAACCACGTACATACTCGTAACTATACAAGAAACCTTAACTTGTTATTTGTGAGAAACTTTGAGAGTTATTTGAAAAAAGGCAATAATTTGAAATGAACGAAAAAGAAATTTGTGAAATTAGATACAGCCACCAAGGAATTCTACGAAAATGTGATTAATTTATTTGTGAAGACTTCCATTCCTACTCCAACATTTCAAAGTTGGTCGCTAGGCTCAAAGCGGGCCAGGAACCACGCAGAAGATGACTTCCGGATGGGACGTCACAAAAACATTAACAGGAGAGAGACGTCGAGTGGATGCCATTCATTGCTGAGTTTCAGATGACAGACATATTTTCTCCGTTTAAAGTAACACTGACTGATATCGTGTGGTTGAGATAGATGTCTTGGCAAGGTTGGTACCGTGAGCTTTGAACATGAGCTGACTAGAGTAGAAACTTCCTGGGTACTTGATCTTTTTTTTTCTAACCTGATCCAAAAAGTTTGCAATGGATTACTAGCCTATTAAATAAAGAAAATAGTAACTAACATTCGCTCAACAGGGAAGATTTTTACTTGTGTAGTAATTTGTATTTATTGTGAATGACGTTTGATATTAAATCGAAATTTCGGTCTTTCTTTAACACTTCAACTGGAAACCCTTCAGGACTGTCGATAGACCAGACAGCCTACAAAGAGACGCAAGATAAATAAAAAGAATAAATAAATAAATATAAATGAATACAAAATAGAATCGATACACCTGAAATTCAGATGTCAGATGAGATCAGAAATGAATTTGCTCCACGCATAAATATTTAGAGATCAGATGATTCAGTAACTGCACTCAGTAAACTTTTCCTTAGTTTTCACTTTGTAAGGTATGAGCAATTGAAGTAGTAATGAGCAGAATGGCAACAAAGAGTCCAATCATCAACTTGCTCAAAAGTTCATCATCCTTAGGAAGTCACTCACTTGCTTCTTTTACAGACTGAAACATTCTCCCTGACGATACAGAGCAATTTTAACCTTAAACGTTCAATTGAAAATGCAATGTATTACTACCCTACAACATTACACCTTGTATTTTACCATTTTTTTATATTTTTATCCATATATATCAATTAATTCATTTGGGTATTTTCTTATCTAATAACTGATTCCTTCTTTCTGGATGTCCTTTTATCTTCTTTCAAATGGAAACCGTATTCTTGGTAAACTTGAATTTCAAGTCAATGTCCCCAGTAGGGTTTTCCACATGGATAAGGGTTTATCTTCTTAATACTACAACTACTACTACTACTACTACTACTACTACTACTACTACTACTACTAATAATAATAATAATAATAATAATAATAATAATAATAATAATAGAGAAACGTTTCCCCGTCTTAGAGATAAGTTAATGCGCTCAGACACAAGCACTGTTAAAAGACTTTCTTTTCGACTTTCTTGTAACATGTGCTCAGACACAAGCGCTGCTGAACGATACTTTCTTTTCGACTTTCTTGGCGGAAATGAACACAAGATGACAGTGTTAATGCCATCAGCATTCCAGCAGCGAAAAAAAAAAACTGTCATTCAAAGTTTATGTAGTGTAAAATCTTGGAGTCTGTGTGAACTGTAACAAACTTTGTGTTTTGACGTTTCTGGTAATGTCGCATACCATGTCACAACAGCACGCCATCACTTATATTTTGGGTGCTGTATAGAATAATCTTGTTAATTTACGGTACAAAAAAAATTCCCATTATCTTTATTCTTTTAGACTACTCTTCAGAATGATACCTCATCATTATAGTTTCCTTCTAACTTCCCATTTCCTACATATATTACGTAACAAACAACTCTGCAAAACATCCTATGTTTGCCCCTTCCCCCACCAACCCCGCCCCACCCCCGTCGTACCATGCTGTTTTTATCGTATTTGTCCTTAACCATTACGATGCAAATTAATTAGTCACGTACCCAGTTCATTATGGAACTCTTTCACCTCCTGCTGTT